>NC_133229.1:3112566-3412566 GCF_040436345.1 Pagrus major
GTACAACCCGAAAGCCAAGCACTGCTGCTCTGTCTTCGGATGCACGGATCCTCCTGTTTCGCTACATCGCCTCCCCACTAAAGAGGATATCAGAGCGAAGTGGCTACTTTTTATTTATCAGGGAAACATCCCAGCTTCAGTGAGCAAAAGCGTTATGGTCTGTGCCAGTCACTTCAGCAACCAGGGTCAGGACTGGACGCTGGACTGGCAACAAGATTGTCCCTTAAAAGATGGATCCATACCCATTGTCAATGATGGAACTGTAAGTATTTAAAAAACAGTGTAGTTTGTGTTACTTTGGCCGTTTAGCACATGAGCTAACGCTAACCGTCGATGTAAATATGAGGCTGAACTAACATTACATGTGAAGTTATCAACGTTGGGCTTACTGGCCGTAGTATTCACGATACTGTTAATGTTACCAAACGTTAATTTGTCATATCAGCACTCTTTTAAAACATGACAGTGAATTGAGAAAATGAATTAGGATATTGAGATTTTATCACTTCTAACCAGCCGGTGAACCACTGCTCGGCCGTGAACATGGGGAGGAGATTGTATGAAATCGTCTCAGTTATTAGCGGCCGGTGAGCTGCTGTTCCGCCGTGAACAAGCAGAGGAGATTGTATGAAATCGTCTCAGTTATTAGCGGACGGTGAGCTGCTGTTCTGCCGTGAACAAGCAGAGGAGATTGTATGAAATCGTCTCAGTTATTAGCGGCCGGTGAGCTGCTGTTCCGCCGTGAACACGCAGAGGAGATTGTATGAAATCGTCTCAGTTCTTCGCGGACGGTGAGCTACGTTAATACATTAGCATGTTGTGCTAAAGGACAGTGTGTTAGACGCCCAGGAGTAACTTGGCAGTCTAACGACTTCCTGTGTGTTGGTATACATGTAATACGTGTGTAGCGTTAGCTGCTGGCATGAGAGACCAGACCTGAGAGTACCAAAACGTTATCTGCAGTAAAGCAATCACTACTTTGTCTTGGAGCCGGAGACAGGGGTTACCTGCTACATGTCTGCTGTGCTACTATCAGTTATATGTAGGCATGGACACAGAAAAGTTGCTTCGCAAATGTGTATAGCTCGTTGCCATGGTCACGCGATGCCGTCCTCACGTCTTCCGCCCGGCAGGAAGAGGTGGGCGGCGCACGCAGTAGCTCATTAGCATTAAAGGGAAAGGCACTCAAACCAGCCGCTTAGAGCAGGGCTGCGAAACTGGTGTGTAAACAACCCTGCTGTGCTCAATCCTTCGGTTTTTTCGACCAAAGCATGTTACTATCATTCCATTTAGACATCAGCAGCAACAAGCAGAAATGAGCATAATATGTCACCTTTAACATTCAAGGCCTTTTTAATCAGGTTACATAGTTATAATGCAAGTTTATTGAGTTTATTTAGCATTTCAGGGTTGATGATAGAATGTAGTCACTTTATTTTGAGCTACATTTGATTGTCCCCGCGATGCAAGGTGCTTGTCTCATGTCATTATGACAAATCCTGGCATAGTCGGTGTGTAGAAAATGGCCCCTGTGTAAATTCCTGCACTGTTTAATATCAGCTGTTTAAAACCTAATACCATCACAAGCTTTTTTTCAGCATGTAGTCACAGGCTTTTTCAGAAACATTACGCCATGCATTACTATGAGGCCAAAGACTGTACAAGTATGACTTGGCTTAAGCAAGCACAACAATTATTTTTATTATACTTGATTGGATGGTTTCCTGGACACAGATTAAGCCTAGTCCTGGATTAAACTTAATTTTAAATTAAGAATCTTAATACAAAGTCAGTTTAGTCCAGGACTAGGCTTAATCTATGTCTCAGAAACTGGCACTATATGCTTATGATGCAGTTCAACTCGATGAACATCATTGATCATTGATCATTTGATGGTGAACAGTTCAACCACATTACACAAATACTGGAAATCTATACCATAAATCTAGGTTCATTAATAACATCATAAAAGGCAGCCTTCATTGTATTATCAATGAAAAATAAATTCCCTGGGTGCCATTTAGCTCAGTCGGTAGAGCTGGCATCCCATGTACAGAGGCCTTGTCCTTGCTGCAGTGGCCCAGGGTTCAAGTCTCGGCCTGGGGCTCTTTGCTGTGTAGCGCTTCCCCTCTCTCTCATCCTGTTTCCTGTCATGTCTTCAGCTGTTCCATCAATAAAGCCATATAAAGGCCAAAAAAATACTTTAAAAAATAAAACAATAAAAAAATTTATTCCCTGTGCCACCAGATACTTTGGTTGCATACTGCTGTCTAACTGCTTGTCTATCATGGTCAGTGGCCTGACGTGATGCTGCTTCCTGTGACACCCACCGGGATTTCCGTGAGATTGAAAGCTGTTGTTTACTGTGTCTCTCTCCATGTCTATCTGTCTTGTTGTTGTTTACTCTCCCATTTCTGAGTCTTTCATAGTCCCACTGGTTTTTTACCTTAGCTAGGCTTTTAACACTTGTACGTTTTTTTTCGAACTGATCTTCTGTTAGTGGGTAGTCATTCAACTTGTTCATGAACCTACTCATTCCAGTGGTAACATTCTGGACTTCCCATGGGTTAGATGTGTTAGCCCTGAATGTCACTTCTGTCTCTTCTGCAGTGTCGGACTACTTTCTTATTACATTTGAAGCGTCATTAGCCTGTCCTTGAACTGGTGACACAATTGTTTCTACTTCTCGTCATATCAGCCCAGCAATCGTAGCGATGATAACTCAGCACTTATTTCTCTCCTTGATTTTGTTGCACCTGTCTCTACCAAGACAAGATGAACAAAGAAAATTACTCCCTGATTTACCAATGAAACCCGAGATCTCAAGCAGGCCTGCAGGATTATGGAACGAGCATGGCGAAAATCTAAAGTGGAAGTTTTCTATCTTGCATGGTGTGATAGTGTACTTAATTTTAAGCATGCTCTTAATGCTGCTAAAACAACATATTCCTCTGGCCTAATAAGCAAAAATAAACACAACCCTAGATTTCTCTTTGACACTGTGGCTAAATTTACTCAAAAAACACAGTCTGTAAGCTGTGCACCCTTTATTGCAAATGATTTATTAGATTTCTTTTGCAATAAAATTGGTGAGATTAGAGTCAAAATTATCTCTTCATCTCTGGCTTCCTCAGCAAAATTGATTGTAAAACACCCTTATGCTGATTCACAGTCTCAGATCTTAACATTTTTTAAAGTATCTCTCTTGAGACATTGTTTAAACTGGTCTCAACCTCAAAACCGACTACCTGCCTCCTGGACCCCCTTCGGGCAAAACTGTTTAAGGATCTATGGCCAGTGCTGGGACCTACAGTGTTAAATATTATATTGTATTATCATATTATATATATAATTTATCACTCATGGTCGGTGTTGTCTGCTGTGAAACCACATCTTGACCCAGGGTCTCTTTATAATAATAGACCAGTATCCAACCTTCCCCTCTTCTCTAAAGTCTTGGAAAGAGTTGTGTCCCAGCAACTTTCAGGCTACCTACTTAATAATAATCTTCTGGAACCTTTTCAATCAGTTTTCAGAGCCTGTCATTCCACCAAAACTGCACTTACTAAAGTGGTAAATGGGACATACAACAGTGCTTCTGTTACTGGATCTCAGCGCTGCATTTGATACCAAAGATCATGGCATACTGTCAGACCGACTTGGAAGTCAATTTGGCATCTCTGGCCAGGCTCTCGCTTGGCTAAAGTCCTACCTATTTGAAGGAACACAATGTGTTTCTTATAATAATACTACTTAAATATTTACTGATGTGAAGTATGGAGTTCCCCAGGGCTCTATTCTTGGCCCTTTGCTGGAGTCGAGGGTCTAAAGACAGATTGTAAAGCCCACTGAGGCAATGTGATTGTGATTTTGGGATATATAACTTAAAGTGATTTTTGATTTATGAGCATATTTCACATTTCCTACGTTATGTCTGGAGCACTGATCAAGTAAAGCTGCAGTCTCACCAGTGCTAAAAAAGATTTACCCCTCGTTCATTTGAACAAAGGAGGGCACAAAATGCATTGGCTTTGCACATATTTAAATCTGGCTGAACTTAGACCAAAATCATTGGGCAGTGGGCAGGCTTGGCCTCTACCATTTTGTTTAAAAAATGAGAGGCTCTTTTTGTAGTGGTATCAGACTATAGTTTTTTTTTTATTTTATTAGACATGGATATGTATGTTCTAATTGTTTACATAATTGTAAACTTGAACAAATTACTTTGGCAATGAGCTTCCTGTCCACGCCATTTTTGCCACAACACACAATTAAATTCCGCTCTGCAATTTCCAGTGTGTCTGCAGCCTAACTCTGCAGTTCCTTGCTGGCTGTCAAAGTGGTGGAAAGAGTTTTCAAATCTTTTAAGTATATTCAATAATGTAATGTAATAATACGTAAATATACTCCAAAAGTCTTGGAGTATATGAGTATTTTTCCATTTCAACTTGGTCTGCATGTTACTCTGTAGTTCAGTTCAATTCATTTAATTACTTATGTACCTAAAAAAAACATAGTTTGAAAAACTTTGAAAATCTATGGAAAAATTTGTGTTTTTAAAAAAAAAAAAAAAGTATGCTTGTTGGACTGAACATGCAGACAAAAGGATAAACTGGAGGCTGTATTCGGTAGCTTGCTCACGCTGGCACATGGAGAGAGGTACCAAGAGCACACACACACACGCACACATTACACACACGCATGGAGCCCTGCCTCTCACTCCATGGTTGCTCTTCCCTCAACCTCTGATAATACAGTTTTCTTTATAGTTTCATATTGAATAATGTTGTCAGGCATGAGTGCATGTGCAGTATTTTGAAATATGGGACTGTTAAGTCCCAAGGGACCAGGAAATGGGCCAGATAGGTCCTGGAACTTGGTCCAACACTTCACCAAATAGTAGTCTTCAATGTAGGCTGGAGTCAAGAAATAGGCTCAAAGAAGATTGCTGGAGAGGTGCAGAGTCTGGTACAAAGGAGTTTATTGGGTTCTACAAGACAGCAACACCAATAAGCATTGAGTTCGGTCCCAGAATCAAACTAAACAAGTTCTTTCTGCACACCTGCTTTTATGCTGGAGGGTCTCCGTCTATTTCTTAAACATCCGCCCCTGAGGCCCGATTCTAATGGTGGATGACCTCGCCTGGTTTGTCTATGGCCTTTCTCATTGGTTGACCTTTCTATCACACCCAACGCCTGCCTCCATTAGCTTTGTACATTAGCCAGAAGTATTTTTTCTCAGTATAAAAGTATGTATCCTGCACTCAGGATACATGTGTTTTTCTCTTCACACAGAGTATGTAACACAGGAGTATATTTGAACTCACTGTATTATTATATAGTTTTACTCAACAGGACAAAGATACAAGAACGCATTGTTGCAGAAGGCAACATTGAAATATTTCAATGGTGACAATTGTCTTGGTATGTAGCATAGAAATTGTTATCAATGATAAATGCTGCAGCCCTAGCTTTGCATACCAGATTTGGGTTGATGCTTTTAATTTGCTTTTTGCCATGTATTGGAAAATGGTTTTGAATCTTGAAAGTTTGAAAGTTTCACTCTAAGTTTAAAACTTTATTGTGTCTACCCTTTGGTGCAACACCATTAATGTACAGGTACGTTCATTTTAATGTTATATTTTGTTTTTCCATTCTTCCAAAAAGTCTTCTACAAAACAAGCATTTCTTTAATGGTGCTTTGCACATTTTTCAATGAATTGTTGTCATTTCAATGTTTGAGTCTGTTAACCTGTATAAAGCAAGCAAAAGCTATTGAATGACTTGAAGAAAAAATAAACATGTTCAATTCGTATATATTGTGGTAGATTTATTTGATCATGTAGCTGTATTAGCTGTTTAAATAGTTACTTTATCACATTTGAACATTACATTGGTCTGGTAAAGGATACCAGACATTGTATTTTAGCATTGTTTTAGAGTGGAAGACAATACACGTATATTTCCCAGAAAGTGTAGGCTACTAACAACTATACAAAATTTTACTGTATATTTCAGCTTTGAATAAACTGTCCACAGAAATGGTACGGATTTGATTATTAGAATTTTCAGTGGTAAATGCTACTGAGGATATGCTGTAATTTAACAGAAATTTCTGCTTTCGAAGCAGAAGTGTCCGTGAATGGTATAGAGGATATACTGTAAATGTATGTAATTATCTGTTTTAAGATTGACAGAAGTGTCCATAAACTTAACAGAAAATGTACTGGTAATTTCAGAATTTCAGATCAATGCTGAGCTCCTTAGACTTTTCCATTGTAGTGTTTGTGGCCGAGTCTAATGTGTGTATCAATTGGTGTAGCAAAACAAGCCTAAAATAGACCCAGAAAAATCGTCAGCTGTTATCAATGATAATTACTCAGAAAAACCTAAGAGGCCATGCTACAAAACAAGTTTGACTGACATAACTTTCTATAATCACCAAAATCAAATGCTCAAGTTGCTGTACGTATTTCTTTGACCCACCAGATTTGGTCTCATTTTCAGAAGACCCATAATAAATTATTGAATCAACTTCAAACTTCATGTATGTTTTTTTGTGTTTTCTATTATGTATTCCACTCATTCCATGACAGAAAAAGGAGCGGTATAGAAATCATTGGAACTCAAGACTACCATGATATACAGGTGCATCTAAAAAAATTACAATATCATGGAGAAGTTTTCATTTTTCTGTAATTTAGAATTTAAATGTAATAATAACAATAATTTTTTAAAACGTTCATATATTCTAGATTTATTACACATAAAGTGAAATATTCCAAACCTTTTTTGTTTTAATTTTGATAATTATGGATTACAGTTCATGAAAATCAAAAATCCAGTATCTCAAAATATGGTACAGATGTTTCTTCTTTCATATGACGGGTTTGCTGCTGCGTTACCGAAGTGACACCGCAGCGGTGTGTGTGTGTGTGTGTGTGTGGGGGGGGGGGGGGGGGGGGGGGGCGCTATCTGTACATTCGTACATTTGAGGGAACTGTAGGTAACTGCATACTTGTGGATGCAATAATGCTAATGATAATAATCCTCACTAATGCAAATGTTGCTCCTCAGGGATTTAAGCTGTTATATTTCTGATTTTTTTTGTTATTTTTCTGATTTAAGCAGTTATTTTTCTGATTTTGACAATCTAACCTGTGACAACACATTAGTTAAGGTTGTAAGGATTATGGCTGTTGGTAGTTGTTGTTGATTTTGTTCGAATACCCCAAATTGTAATTTTAAGGGTTATTATTCTTCAGACGTTGGGGCTAAACTAGCTATAATGTGCTAACGGTAGTTGCCACTTGTTGTACTAGCAACATAACGTGATGTTTACCGTTGCATGAGAGAGCAACACAGCTTGCAGCTTGTGGGAACAGAAAACAAAAACAAAAGTTTGAGAAATGTGATGTTAATCAGGATAAACAGGCTCTTGCTCTCAGTGTGACAATGCACCTTGTGGGGGCTGGAAGACCTGTTGGACGATGGCCCATTAAGTGAACCTAAAGGTCCACTGTAATGCTTATTAGGTATGTAGTCACAGTAGCCCTCCTGGCCCAACACTACTGCTGCTGTCTGCTACACACATACAGAATGTGAAGAAATAAAACATGCAATTTTATTTGACTGTGTCCCTGTCCCTGGAAACGGACCAAAGGGAAAACCCCTCTCCCCTACTTACGACATTTCACAAGCTCAAACAATTCTTAGTTTTAGTCTTACTTGTGTATTATGTATTTGATTCTTATTCTATTTTTTACACGGTGTTGAGCAATGAAGGACATTAAAATCTTGAAACAGTTTACATTGTAAGAAATGCTCTATTCAACTGGAGCAGGAGGAACGCTGTGGTGCGTCTGTGTGTGTGTAATGTGGTGCGCAGATCTTAGTCTACTGCATTGGACAGGACAGGTCGTAAGAACTATCATTCTGATTAATAGGGGATGGAGTTTGGGTGAAAAAATCATATTTGATGAGGAACATATTAATAACATAACCGCAATGGACTCCAGCAGCAGAAACATTAAGTGCGTCTCCCCTTTGCCTGTTTACGCAAGAGACAGTATAGTTTAACTTAATTGATTATTGAAATCTCCCGACTCCACTCCATCACTGCTGTTTCCTCATGAGATTATCCTATGTACTGTCCTGTTTATAACTACAGATTTGAGTTTTGCTGCTTAAATGAGCCATGATGTTTCCCATCACTACGCGCATGGAAGGGATACCTTTAAATAAGACAAAATACTGAGGTAGATAAAATAAAATACTGAGGTTAATAAAATAAAATACTGAGGTAGAAGAGAAAAGGTTAGTGGAACATAAGGTGCAAGAGGTTAAGGTGCAGTATTTACGGTAATAATAATTTGAAGAGCATCATTTGTGTGTTTTGGAGTGTGCGTTATAAAGTCTGATGGCACTAGGTAGGAATGATTTCCTGTGCCGCTCTTTTAGGCAGCGGGGTTGAATGAGTCTCTTGCAGGAGCTGCTCTTAAGCTTGTCCAGAGTTTTGTGGAGGGGGATAGAGACACTGTCCATGATTGCCAGCAGTTTTGCCAGCATCCTGTCTTCCACCACCTCCTCCAGGGTGACAAGCTTAGAGCCAACAACAGACCCTGCCTTCTTGATGAGTTTATTCAATCTGTTGGCGTCCTTTGTTTTGATGCCCGCACCCCAGGACACCACAGCGAAGAAGATGGTGCTCGCAACAACAGACTGATATTGTACAGTAATATTGTTAATATTAGTTTAGTAAAAAGTTATTTTGTGCATGAGGTTTTTTTTCTGTCCTTTTATTTCTATATCCTTTCTTATGACCCATCCATCACTATCACCTGCTCTGCTGTTTTTAACCAGTTTGAGCCGGTGTCTCTGTCTATTTTAAAGGAAACCATTGGTCATATGAAACCCCCTTTACTAACTGCCGACTCAGGCGATTCCGCCATTCTTATACTTTTAGATCTTACGGCTGCATTCGACACAGTAGACCATAGGATCCTCATCTCTCCCCTAGAGCAATGTGTTGG
The DNA here is from genome assembly GCF_040436345.1 of Pagrus major. Lineage (NCBI taxonomy): Eukaryota > Metazoa > Chordata > Actinopteri > Spariformes > Sparidae > Pagrus > Pagrus major. The sequence continues at coordinate 3,121,598 of NC_133229.1, forward strand.
CATTAAAGGCACTGCTCTGGAATGGTTCAGGTCTTACCTGTCTGACAGAAGCTTTTCTGTCAACTTTGGTGACTCTGTCTCTTCCTCAGCACCTCTCCCTTGTGGAGTCCCTCAGGGGTCTATTCTTGGACCTATTATGTTTTCCCTCTACCCTCTTCCCCCAGGGTACATCTTCAGAAAATATGGCATCTCGTTTCACTGTAATGCGGATGACACTCAAATTTACCTGCCTTTGAAACGGAAGGATGAAAACTCAAGCAAAATTATTGCTTGATTGTTTTACATACATCAAAGCTAGGATGGCCTTAAATTTTCAAAACTTCAATTAAAGTAAAACCGAAGTCCTGATTTTAGGACCTAGTGGTGCCCGTGATGCCCCTCATATGCACCTGTGTTCCCTGCAACCATAAGTTAGACCTGCTGTCAAAAATCTGGGTGTGATAATAAACAGTGATTTTAAGATGGACAAACAGATAAACTCAGTGGTAAAATTTAGCTTTTTCTAACTGAGGCTTTTATCTAAGGTTAAGCCATTTTTATCATTTCAAGACTTGGAAAGGGTTATACATGCTTTTATCTCTTCCCGGCTTGACTATTGTAATGCCCTTTATGTTGGTGTTAGCCAGGCTTCCCTCTCTCGCTTGCAGTTGGTGCAAAATGCTGCAGCTCGTCTTGTAACTGGAACACACAAGCGAGAGCACATCTCACCCATACTGTCCTCCCTTCACTGGCTCCCTGTACGTTTTAGGATTGATTTTAAGATTTTATTGTTTGCTTACAAAGCACTAAACGGGCTAGCTCCAACCTACCTTACTGACCGTTTAAAACCTTATGTCCGATCAAGGTCACTCAGGTCCGCCGACCAGCTGATCTTGGTTGTCCCAAGGTCAAAGCTGAAGCACAGGGGAGATCGTGCTTTTGCATTTGTGGCCCCCAAACTCTGAAACGAGCTGCCTCTAGATGTTAGGTTGGCCCCCACACTGCCTGTTTTTAAATCTCACCTCAAAACTCATTTTTATTCCTTGGCTTTTAATTCAGTATGAGAGTGGCCCCTGTCTGTCTTAACTGGTCTTTGTGTTTTTACTATGTTAACCATTTCAGTTTTATTGTACAGCACTTTGGTCAGCTGTTGTAGTTTTTAAATGTGCTTGCATAACCAGGGGCATCATGCAAGCTAGGACCGGCACTGCCTGTAGTTACAGGCACTGCCTGTAGTTACAGGACACTCTTTGTCTCACTCACACTCATGTTTTGATACATTAAAATGATGGAAATGTAAATAATTGATGGCTGTTCAAGAAGTATTTCACAGCTGGAAAGATGGCTCTTGCATAAAAATGTCATAGGCCTGTCATTTTTTTCTCCTTTTCTTTGTATTTTTTGTGCTTTCTGGGTTTTGTGTTGTCTTTTGCTATGTTTCCCTTCTGTGTTCTTGTGTTCCTGTGCTCCTCCCCAGCCCTGTGTCAGCTTAATCACTCCTGCCCTGTTCCCGGTGTTTTGTTTGCCTCTTGTGTTCCTGCTGTGTTTTCCCTCCACACCTGAACACCCACCTGCCTGCTGTCTCCTGCATTTGGGTCCAACTGCTTTGCTCTCAGCATGACACCTAGTTTGATAGTTTGATCTGAGGTTGGTGCTGCCCCTCTCTCAATACAACTTTTTTCCTCAGATTGGGGCATGATTGATGATTGGATGATTACGTCACCATCTGAGGCAAAGACATATAGCATCCATGGAAGCGAGCATACTAAAGATGCAACAGCCCTAAGCGTCATCCAGTGGCCTGTGGCCGGAGGAAAGTTAGGGTTAGGGTAATTTTTTTAGTTTTGATATGTTACCCACATTGTCATGACAGAAAGATGGTTGAAAATTGGCAAAGTTTAATGTCATAATCATATCATCAACAATCTTAACTCAAGGTCCCATTATTTGCTTCTGAGAGCAACTATCATACAGTCTCCATCAACAGACGGAGTTTTGCCTTGTGATAGCCCGGGATAGCTGGGCATGAGGGTGGAGAGTCCCCACATTTTACATGCTCTCTTGTTTTATAGTATAATAAATGAAAAAAATAAACTTAAATATAAATACTCAGTATACTAAATTACTAAATTACATATATTTTCCTTATTAAACAGAAAATACAACTGTACACATTGTGAATACATGTTTCACTTTTACTGAAATTACACAAACTGTATTGCCTTGTGATCTCGCTACACCCAAAGATAGCTACAGCAAAGAGTAAAGTGAACGGCAGTTAGTGCTTATGCTGCCTCCTATATTTTTGGAGCTACCTTCGACAGGTGGCTATATCCTGCAAGTAACACCTCACATGGCTGCCAGATGTTAGCCATGCTTTTTGTGACAAATAAGGTATGGGGAACCCAGGCTACCTTGTATACTGCTACAGTATCTTTGAAGTCTAATGAATAACCGTGCAGTGGTAATCAGGCTGTGTTTTGATTACAGCTAAGGTCAGTGCTCATTAAAGAATAATATCTGGCTATCATCGTATTTTTAATATGCAGAAAAACACTAATTTTAGATCCTGTGTATGAGTCTGGGCTGAATGAAACAAGTCCCGGCATACTCTTTGAGTAAATAAGAAAAAAAATCTCAGATGTGACCTTTGGCATGCAATAACCATCACACACTGATGAGTTGGAACAGTGTCTAATTGTGGAATATTCTATAAAGTATTTCTAAATAATGGATCTGATGTGGATAGTCCCTGCGAATGTGTTTTTTTGCAGGCTACTGGATCTTTTAACATTAAAAATTATAATTGCCATCTATACATATTTGTCCCTCTTGGGCTTTTGATTAAATATGGCGTGTGTGTGTACCTTCACAGCAGGATCATGGCGGGAGTGAGCTGCAACCTTTGAATCCAATCAATGTGCGTGTAGAAAGTCATGACCCTTGGATTTTTCTGTAGCCTCAGGAATACTTTAATCCACATTGATCTGGAGTGGCTTGTGTTGGATCAATGCAGGAGTAAGGTGGCATTTCAAACCTCTGAAATATGTTTTAAGACAAATGAGACGTCCTTTCCTCTGCAGCGTTGCGTGAAGCGACATCCGTTTCTGATGACAGCTGCAGCTGATCATAGCTGGATCAGCTGTCAGTCAGCTTTAACAGCTGTAGAGACGTCAGAGGAATTTGTGCCAAAAATTCCATTATCTATATATATTTGAATTATAACATAGAACTAAAACTTGTTGAGGGATTTAAATATTCAATAAAGTTAAACTGATGTGACGTGTAATTCCACACAGCTCTGTTAACTGAGAGACACACTTATCTCGTTTCTTATAGTGCAGATAATGATGTAAGTGATGTTTTCCTCAATAATGACAATTATTATTTTACCCATCAGCAGACCATCTGATATTTATCACAATGTTTAGTTTTATGACCTGCACTGCCCAATCCAAAGATTTCCCACGTTGTCCATGGACATAGGCCTACCTGTGATCATCATCACTGTGAAAAAATCTGTGTGTTTGCAGTTTAAAGTGTAATGAGTTCAGACAATTACATGATTAAGTTATAGAAAATATAGTTTAGACTGACACTTGGAAATTAGATTGTGATGAACTTGATCACAGATGGCTTAAAATAAAGATATGATTTATTTTGCAGTTAGTACTCAGTTGCTGTCTTTGTCCTACATTATTACCAATCCTGTCCTTTATACCTGTTTAAATATCTTTGAAGCGGACGGCAAACAGTTTTGCTGAAAAGGCCATCGATCAGCCTTTTTTGAAAGGCTGATCTCTGAAGAAACTAACAGCTGGATCTGCATCTGCTTTGCTGTCTGGTTTTGTGATTTGTGTGAGCTCAGTTCCTGTTTCATTCTCACAGTTTTATCACTCATTGGACATGTCATGCGCCTGCTGATATCCTGATTATTCATTTTCGTGCAAACGAAGCCTCTGTATACACATTAAACTTCTTCAAGATTTTGTGAACCCACAGTTTAAACTGCGCCTGTGATTTTCTGTCTGTTACCTGTTTAGCAAACAGCTGCACATGAAGAACAAGCTGCAGTCTGTATTTATACTGTGTTCTGTGTATTTAAACTGTGTTCTGTGTATTTAAACTGTTCACTGTGTCCTGCTTAGAGGCACGGGAACCATTTCAACTTGCAGAATGCAAATTTATTCATTATCTGCCTCTGTATTCAGTGACATTCTGATTGTGAAATCATCATGTAATAATCCACAATGTGATTATGGTGTCTTCTGGACGCTGAAAGCTATTTTTAGGCTAAATATTTCAGGGAAAACTGAAATGATGTAATACATTAAACCTGGCGCTCAGGAATGATCAGCCTCACATGTTTAATACAGACCATGAAAAAGTTGTTTGGGGTCCTTTTGTTTACCTACAGTTGATACATTTTAACTCACTGGTGAATCAGAAAACTCCTCAGAGATCACTCCATGCTCCTCGCAGCACAAATAAGACAATTTGGATGGTCTGCAAGATGGCGGACAGGAACGACTTCCGGTTCAAGCGAGGAGCGAGGAAACGACAAACAGAAGAAATACCAACCAGGAACTGGAGGAAGGGGGAAGCTCTAAAGCCCCATTCACACTGCCTTTTCAATGTGGGAATCTTGCGCCAATATTCTGCCTCACCGTCTGTGTGAAAGTTACAGAGGCGGAATGGTGGGACAGTTTCCTTCTGCCTCTCTGCCATCAGAGGTAGTAACAGTAACAGAGGCGAGACAGCATATGTGTGAATGGAAATGCTGGCAGCACGGGACAGGGGTGTGTTTGTCTGATGGTCTTCACAGTCTGACAACTAATCAGATCCTTCACTCATCAAATAAAAGAGAAATGTCCCACACTTCATCCAAACAAGCAACGTTACAAGACCAAACAAAAGTAATGTGGTAGCAGGTCAACTAAATGCTACCTGCTTCATCATCTTATATGAGGAAACAAAAATACATGAAAAAGTGGCTGTCATCCTGTCTGTCCTACCAACTCTTCGTCTGTAGGACAGACAGGATGTCTACCAGACAGCGTCCACTATTTACTGATGGTGATTATGTGATGTAATTTAGAGCAAAAGATGTAACTTTGTCACTTTCCATAAATTATTCTCATTTTGTCCAGGGAGCCACTGGGGTACTTGGACCACAGTCTGAGAACCACTGCTGTTTATGAATCAGACCTGAATGTACTGACAGAATCCTTTGAAGTTATTGTGCATGTGCATTTCCTCTGGGCTGTATTCACAGAACTGAAGCTTGTCAAGGATAGTCACACATGCGTTGTCTGTTTGGATGATTCACAATCTCTAGCTCACTTATCAGCTGTGTGGCTGCGCGCTGACGAATATCATCCAATCATATCCATGCAGGTGTGCAGCACAGACATTATAACCTTACACTTCTCACTATCACTGATATGCTCAAGCCAGTAACAGCTGCTGTTCCAGCGTACTTCATCATCCCGCTCTCCTCTTAATGTGCTATACTTTTGGTATTTTTGATAATGTTCAAGTATGTAATTACTACAAGGGGATTAATTATCTCGGAAGAATCCTCATTGTGCTCAGATTGGAGTGGTTTTTGTTTCATAGTTTTTTCAGCTCAGTCGTGTAGCGTAGTATAATTTTATAGCCTAAGCATCTTCCTCCGTTGGAGCGTTTTTTGTTGTTAAATTTTTATAGTTCTATCCTTATAAGAGTAGAGTAGTTTTCAGCCTTTTCTTTTCCTCCCTTTGGAGCGATTTTCTGTTGTGTTTTGGTTTTGCTTTGATATTCTCTGTGTTTTGTTTTTTGAGTTTATTTCTGGATTTTCCTGTTTGCCAAGTTACTAGAGAGTTCAATAGCCTATTTGGTTGTCACTCTATCTTAAGAGCAGATAAGTGATATAAAGAATAAAAGCCTGCTTGAACTGTTCTCGCTCTGCATCTGAGTCCTCCTTTCAGCACAGGCCTGACACATTTCAATTTAAATGATCAGTTCCTTGATATAACTTACTCTGACTGGAATTTTATTATTTTTCTTTATTTTATTATTTCTCTTACCGTAAAAGAGAATGAGAGAAAAATAAGAGAAAAATCAAATTAAAACTGCAAGCAGTGATGAACGGGCCTTTGCTTGCAAAGGCATCAATGCCAGCATCAATGCCAGAAGTTTTAATTTTATTTTTTTTCTAAAGGTTGTTGACAGGCTTGGACGGTTTGAGACGTGTTTTGGACACTGCGACAAGGAGGTCAAAGTGATCTCTTGAGTCCCTGTGTGGCGCTAGAGAATACTCTAAATACACATTAGGTTGAAGTATATCAAAACTCTAGCCACAGGGGTTATTGTAAGATGTATAGAAAAATTTAATTTCCTGTTGTCAATAGGTACTGCTATGACTGTAACATAATATTGACATGTCAATGTCTTGAGGCTGCAGATTCAACATGGGGAGTTATAGCAAGCTCCTGTTTCATGGCGCCACATCATCCTTCACCATGCCGCCACGTCCTTCAACAAAACTCAACACACAACACAACACAACACAACACCAACATATTTGGCATGTTAATGTGTTCAGGCTGGGACTCTTTCCAAATGTGAAGTTTGGTGCAGATCCGACCATGCACAGTGGATTTATAGCCACTTCCTTCCGTCATCATATCTATTGATAATTATCAAAGGCAAACTCCATGTTAACAGATGGGGCAGGCAGATGTTGACACACACACGCGAGTGAGCCACAGCAGCTCAGCAACACAGCCAATGTGGCCAGCCTGTTGGGGGTTGAGCCATTATGCCCCGCCCATGGCCGAAACCCATAAAATGCTTTTGAATTTTGCGCAGGTCCATGAATTTTTGAGTATGTGTAGGCCCTCAAAAATCTATTTACTTAAGGTGTAGAAAGAATAATAATTCCTTGCATTTGAAGAGGGTCCTCACACCAGTTTGGTGCCCAGGCCCTAAATATATATAGGGCCTAATATTTGTTTAGGGCTCAGTTCACAAAACATATGCAGATTTGTTCTTCCTGACAAGAAGAGTGTCTGAGAGTCAGAATTAATCTTGAAGTGCTTGCTTTTTATAGTTTTTCTTTTATGTGCTAAGGTGTTGAAATAGCTGACTTCTGCCAGTAACTCAATTCAACAAAGGTTAATTAGGGCCCGAGATCTGAATGGTACAATATGTAATTCTTCTTCTTAAGTAATTGTAAGTCTCAAGGCACTTCTTTTTTCAAATGTTTTCAATATGGCTGTCAATCAATTAAATTCAATTTATTTAATCGCGATTAATCGCATGATTGTCCATAGTTAACTCGCAATTAATCACATGATTGTCCATAGTTAACTCGCAATTCATCGCAAATTAATCGCACATTTTTTATCTGATCTAAATGAAGCTTAAAGGGTTATTTTTCAAGTTTTTGATACTCTTATCAACATGGCAGTGGACAAACATGCTTGCTTTATCCAAATGTATGTTTATTATTATTGCAACAATCCAAAACAATACAAATACTGTCCAGAATATTCTCCCAATAACCTCAAAGGTACTGCATGCTCAAAAAATATGCTGAAAGCATAACATAGCAAACTCAAGCCCAACAAGCAACAACAGATGGTCATACTGACCTGAATGTAACATTCCTTAGTAATACTAACACAATGTCATGTCCAACTTTACACTTGTAAAGGTTAACTAAACAATGCTAATCAGCCTGCAAGCTGTAGCCACCCATTTAGCTACCGCTGTTGAAAGTTTGTCTCATGTAGAGTTGTCCAGGTGTCTCTGTTGCAAACTATCCATCATGGTATGCCTTTGGTGAGGGGGAGGAGGGCTCTCTGCATTAATCACATGTCAAAAAAACAGCGTTAAGAGGAATTTGTGTTAACGTGTTATTATCGCGTTATCTTTGACAGCCATAGTTTTCAAAGATTGAAAAAAGATTTTCAAGTCATTTTTAAATGCCACAAAATTTGGAGCAACTTTAAAAATCTACATTTGTGAATATAGAATTTACCTATAATCAAATATTATTACACAAAAACTCAATCTCTTTACCATATGATATTCAAACAGGTATTACATTTTTTATAACTAACTATAATGGATTCTTTCCCAAAAAATGTTAATAATAAATAATAATATGTTCCTGAGATTCAATATCTACAGTACATCACAATGTACATTCATTCCTTTCCAAATTAAACCTCTCTCTCAAGAATCCACTGCATGGATAAATGTCGTTAATTGTTTTGAAATGAACCCCCTTCATTTTTGGTAACAAAGGAAATGATAGATATCTATTTCTAACTTTGATAGCATCCAATCTCAAAACCCTTTGAAATGGAACATTTCTTTTCACAGAACGAGGAAAACCTTCTTTTGTAATAAATACTCTTAAAATTTTGTTAACAGAATATCAGATGTAGGTATTGCAAAGAATACTGTAATAATTCTTTGATCAAATTTATCAAAGCCACAGGAATAGCTTTGACAGCTAAAGAATATTGTCTATAAGCAGTCCAAATTTAACAGAAATTGACTTAATGAATTAAAATACTACCAGAGCTATACCGGTTTGTAGCCGAAATTTTTTATTAAAGTAATAACAATAATAATAATAATAATAATTAAAACTGCAAGCAGTGATGAACAGGCCCTCGCCCCCCAACTTACGTCGGGCTGTGGCGCTGTTGGAGGCCGCGCGCCCAGATGTGTGCTTGCCTGTTGCCTGTGGAAATTTCCTACCTAAATAGGATACATGTCACCCAAAACACAACAGTGAAATTTGCAGTGACTTCCTGTGTCCAGTGGGTGGCGCTATGGATATGACACAGTATTGATGCATTTTCGTATTCAGGACGAAACCCTGTACATGTGTGATGAATTTGGAGTAGATGGGAAATTGTTGAAATGTTTGAAAAATGAAAATGGCCGAATGCAATCCAAGATGGCCGACTTCCTCTTAGGGTAAGAAATTCCACAAAATGAATTCCTGTCTAAATCGATGAGACCTATGAGTCCTGCAAATTTCATGAAGATCGGAGAAAGTTGTTGTTCACATGACCTGGCGTTAGGGGGCGCTATAGATATGACACAGTATTGATGCATAGACGTATTCAGGGCGAAGCCCTCTACATGTGTCAGCAGTGTAGATGGGCATTCATGTATGAGCATGTAGGAGGCGGGGCTTCAAGTTAGAAATATTTCAGGGGGCGCTATAGAGCCATCTTTTCACTTAACACAGTATTGATGCATATATGTATTTAGGCCGAACCCCTCTACCCCTCTGTGTGACCAATTTGGTGTAGATGGGAAATTGTATGTTGAAGTTCTAAGGACTTCCTTCTTCATGACAAAGGATCGAAATTGACCGGACTGCCACGCCCACCAGGTACAATGGAGGCAAAAGCTTTTGATAACTTTTCATCTTCAAGGTGAAGATGATCCTGAGTGAATGTGAAGTCTTTGGTGTTAAATCTGTAGGACAAGTTCGTTAAAGTATGAGGCAGGAAATGGGTCAAAATGGCTGCGAAATCTGAACTTCCAATCAAAATGGTGGAGTTCGTGTTGGACTGAGGGCATGGGTGTTGATTCTTGTTTGGTGCATCTGGTCATGATACATATGCATACCGAATTTCGTTCAAGTATGTGAATGTAGGAGGCGGGGCTTCAAGCTTAAGCATCCTTTTCAATCCTTTAGGGGCTGTGGTGCCATCTTTGCACTTAAAAGGCCCAGACCCATATCAGATATCAATGTTCATGACTGGTGATGGATCTGCTAATTTGGTGTTTGTAGGAGTTTGTTTGTGCGTACCAAATGGGAAAAACCATTAGGGGCGCTACTGAGCTGTTGTGCCGCACCTGAGGGCAGTTTTGGCATCAAATTAAAGTACTCATGAGTTTGAAACTATGTGTCAAAATTGGTGAGTCGTAAAAGTATTGCGAACATCCTAAAGTCCTCTAAACAGTGTAGGAAAAATTAAAATCGCCACATGCCATTCAAGATGGGCGACTTCCTGTTGCGGCAAAAATTTCAACAAAATGAATTTGTGGCTAAATCAATGAGACCTATGAGTCCTGTGAATTTCATGATGATCAAAAATGTTTTTTGTGCAAATTTTCCGACGTTAGGTGGCGCTATGGAGTCCACTGGCCACACCCACCCCCAATTATGTTGAATTATGTAATTTTTCACCACATGTGACATATGTTCCGAGTTTGGTGAGTTTTGGGGTATGTTCAGGCCGCTAAAAATGTGATCTCGTGGGTGGAGATATGGATATGACACAGTATTTATGCATAGTCTTGTTCAGGGCGAACCCCTCTCCATGTGTGACGAATTTGGTGTAGACGGGAAATTGTATGTTGGAAAAAAGAAAATGGCCGCATGCAATCCAAGATGGCTGACTTCCTGTTGGGGCGAGAAATTCAACAAAATGAATTCCTGTCTAAATGGCTGAGACCTACGAGTCCTGCAAATTTCATGAAGATCGGTGAAAGTTGTTGTTCACATGACCCGGCGTTAGGGGGCGCTATAGATATGACACAGTATTGATGCATAGACTTCTTCAGGGCGAACCCCTCTACATGTGTCAGCAGTTTTGTGTAGATGGGAACTTGTATGTTGAGGTTGTAAGGACTTCCTGCTTATGGTGAAGCATCAACATGGACAGCAAAAGTTTTTGGTAAGTTTTCATGTTCAAGGTCTGAGGATGATCCTGAGTAAATGTGAAGTCTGTGGTGTTAGATCTGTAGGAGGAGTTCGTAAAAGTACGAGGCAGGAAATCTGAACTTCAAATCAAAATGGCCGACTTCCTGTTGGTCTGAGGGTATGGGTGTTGATTCTTGTTTAGTGCGTCTGGTCATGATACATATGCATACCGAATTTCGTTCACATATGTATGTGAGATACATTTATATATGTAGGAGGCGGGGCTTCAAGTTTGAAATATTCCAGGGGGTGCTATGGAGCCATCTTTTAACTTAATACAGTATTGATGCATAGATGTATTCAGGCCAAACCCCTCTACATGTGTGACCAATTTGGTGTAGATGTGAAATTGTATGTTGAAGTTATGAGGACTTCCTGCTTTATGGCGAGGGATCGAAATTGACCGCACTGCCATGCCCGCCGGGTACAACGTAGGCAAAAACTTTTGAGAAGTTTTCATCTTCAACGTCTGAGGATGATACTGAGTGAATGTGAAATCTGTGATGTTAAATCTGTAGGAAGAGTTTGTTAAAGTACGAGGCAGGAAATGTGTCAAAATCGCTGCGCGGCATTCAAAATGGGCGACTTCCTGTTGCGGCGAAAATTCCAACAAAACGAATTCGTGGCTAAATCGATGAGACCTATGAGTCCTGTGAATTTCATGACAATCAAAAATGATTTTCGTGCAAATTTTCCGACGTTAGGTGGCGCTATGGAGTCCACTGGCCACACCCACCCCCAATCATGTTGAATTATGAAATTTTTCACCACATGTGACGTATGTTCCGAGTTTGTTGAGTTTTGAGGTATGTTCAGTCCGCCAAAAATGCGATCTTTAATGGGGATGAAGAATAATTAAAACTGCAAGCAGTGATGAACGGGCCCTCGACCCCCAGATGTGTGCTCGCCCATTGCCTGTGGAAAGGTTACTACCCAAATGGGATACGGAGACACAAAGCACAACAGTGCCATCTAGGGGACTATTTGTGTCCAACACACACTATACTTGGACATGGCTCTTACAATGGCCAAGCTTCAAAATTGACCGCACCGCCACACCCACCAGGTGTAACGGAGGCGAAAGCTTTTGACGAGTTGTCATCATCAAGGTCTGAGGTTGATACTTAGTGAATGTGAAGTCTGTGGCGTTAAAATGGCTCTTACAATGGCCAAGCATGGAAAGTGACCACACCACCACACCCACCAGGTATAACGGAGGCAAAAGCATTTGACAACATATCATCTTTAAGGTCTGAGGATGATCCTGAGTGAATGTGAAGTATGTGGTGTTAAATCTGTAGGACAAGTTAAATAAAGTACGAGGCATAAAAATGGGTTTGAAATGGGTGAAACTGGCAGCGAAATCTCAACTTTGAACCAAAATGGCAAACTTCCTGTTGGACTTAGGGTATGGGTCCAAGAGGGTTTTAGCACTGGTCAGTGCTCGGGCCCTAACTATATATAAGCAAGAACAACAAAAACAGAACAAAAATACAAGAAATGTACATTCTACTAGAATATATCCATCTATACAGTGTAATAGATAATGCTACAGTTGAAAATATATTGGTTATTGCACATTGTTTGTCTTAATTATTGCACATTAGAGAGAAACAAAGCGTCCAGAGTCCTCCTATTGACTCAGAGTGTCTGACACTCAGAGCGAGGAGTTGAACAGTTTGATGGCCACAGGCAGGAATGATTTCCTGTGGCGCTCTGTGGTGCATCTTGGTGGGATCAGTCTAGTACTGAATGTACTCCTGTGGCTGACCACCATGTCATGGAGTGGATGGGAGCCATTGTCCAAGATGACATGTAACTTAGACAGCATCCTCCTCTCTGACACCACCGTCAGAGAGTCCAGCTCCACTCCCACAACGTCACTGGCCTTGCGGATCAGTCTGTTCAGTCTTTTGGCGTCCGCTACCCTCAGCCTGCTGCCCGAACACACAACAGCATAGAGTATAGCACTGGTCACCAGACGACTCTGTCCCTTCCTGTAGAGGGCGTTAGTGTTCTTTATCCAGTCCAGTTTATTATTAATGTGGACACCCAGATACTTATAATCCTCCACAATGTCCACACTGACCCCCTGGATGGAAACAGGGGTCAACGGCACCTTGGTCCGCCTCAGGTCCACAACCAGTTCCTTGGTCTTTGTCACATTGAGCTGTAGATGGTTCCACTCACACCATGTGACAAAGTTGTCCACAGTAGTCCTGTACTCAACCTCAGCACCTTCAGTGATACATCCAACTATTGCTGAGTCATCCGAGAACTTCTGGAGATGACAGGTTCATGTGCAGTAGTTGAAGTCCATGGTGTAGAGGGTGAGGAGGAAGGGAGAGAGGACAGTCCCCTGTGGGGCCCCGGTGTTGCTGACTACTCTATCTGATACACAGTGTTGTAAGCGCACATACTGTGGTCTGCCAGTCAGATAGTCAATAATCCAGGTCACAAGCAGGGAATCCACCTGCATTGCTGTCAGCTTCTCACCCAGTAGAGTCGGACGGATGGTGTTGAATGAACTGGAGAAATCAAAAAACATTACTCTCACAGTCCTTGCTGGTTTGTCCAGGTGGGTGTAGACACAGTTGAGTAGGTAGATGATGGCATCCTCAACTCCAAGTTGGGGCTGATAGGCGAACTGTAGGGGGTCCAAGAGTGGTCAGTGCCACAGGTCTATAGTCCTTGAAGCCATAGGAACGTGATGTCTTCGCCACAGGGACAAGGCAGGACGCCTTCCACATCACAGGGACCCTCTGTAGACTCAGGCTCATGCTGAAGACATGGTGAAGTACTCCACATAGCTGGGGGGCACAGGCATTGAGCACCCTGGGGCTGTCACCATCAGGACCCGCAGCCTTGCCTGAGTGGAGTCTCACCAGCTGTCTCCTAACATGGTCAGCTGTGATGCTCACTGTAGAGGTGACAGGTAGGGGAGGGGGAGGTGTCATTGGGTTGTAGTGTGCAGTGAGTCTGGAGACCAGGGTGTTGATGTTTAAAATGTTATCACATAGAAAGTTAGAGACAGCAGAAAGTTGTCTTGTTAGCTTTACTATCACAGAGCCCTCACCTGTGATTATGCTACACACAGACACAGTGGGTTACTGTGCTGAGTGTCAGTCCATTACACCTCCACTCAGTCTCCTCCTGCTCTCTGTGCTCAATGTCACTTTGTTCTAGTGAAGCGGAATTCAACATGTAGTTATTCTCATATACATGCACCTCTGTTTCTGTTTTCAAGAAATATTTATTATATTGGTGCTCAGAAACACTACATGTTAACCACCAGGGCTAACAGCAACTAACTAACTTATTGGAGCTTTTAACAGTTTGTTCATAACAGCTCTAATACAGTATGGCATTAGTCCTCTCTGGGGTCCATTAACCCCAAATATTAGTAATGTAATTTTGCACAATAATACGCTATACATTTCTCTCTGTGTGAACACGTTTTTGGCAAATGAAAGGAATATACTGTATAATGGTTCCTTGTAATTTCCTTGTTTGCTGTAATAATAATATGTCTGGTTTGTGTCAAAGTGAAGGGTCAGTACTGCTGCCAGGGCTTTTACGATATCAGATTTTCACTACATGATAATTGTGGCCTAAAGAAGTCACAATAACAATCTTATTGCAGTGTCTATAGAGATTTTGAAAATAAAATGCTATCAGTCAAACTCATCTTTAACTGTGTTTATTGTGTGTTTCATCTCTCTCTTATGGCAAAGAAATTACACTCAAAATACAAGTGTAGAGAGGTGAAGAGAGAGTACCCATAACTGTACAAATGCCTAGTTTTCTGTAGTTTCTTTTCCATTTTGGAGAAGAAAGCACAGGTTTTGGATTAAGGGCACAAGACTTTGTGATGTTTACTGCCCATGACAAGGGGGAAAGGAGGAGAGTCAGGAGAAGCGTTCGGAGCCAATAGAGCAAAGGACTACAGCTGGACAAGAGGAAATGGACTTTGGTGCTCACAGAGTTGAAGTTGATGACAGTGTTTCCCAGATGTCAAGCCTTTAATTTGAAGATGCTGACCATATTATCATTACCATCTTGTTGCTGCTGTTTACATTCACCCAGATGCAAATACAAAAAAGGCACTACACGTTTATGTATGTGTAACTGTATTTCTGCTTTATGTTTGTGTAGTGTGACATAGTTTACAAACTTTCTTTTTTGAATGCAACCCTGTGTTGTATAATGATGACTAAATCACCTCGAACAAAACTAAACAACCTTGAACAAAAAAGAAATAGAGTGGAGTAGAGCCCATACCTCTGCCAAGGCCCATCAGTCCCCTTTAATTCAATCAAGTCTAATCCAATATCAAATTCGATAGCCCTGTATCACTCTAAGTTTTAAACTCCCCATAACTGCTTAACCATTTTCTTTCAGATCTAGGATCCACATCAAATTGTACTCAATCATAGATACCACCCACCTACATATGTCTATTTTTTCGTCAAGATCCATGCATTATTCCCTGAGAAACTAAAAAAAATATGGAATAACACTTTATCTAGCAATGCTAAAGAAAGTAAGAAAAACTTCCTGGATCCACCCCTTTATCAGGATCCACACTAAAAGGTAATGGGGTCTATTCTGGGCTGAGAACCATCCCCCTTTCAAGTTTCAGGGAAATCCATTCAGTAGTTTTTGTGCAATCCTGCTGACAAACCAACTAACCAACAAGCCAACCAACCAACAAACAGACATGGGTTAAAACGTAATTACATGATTTTTTCTGTTTTGTGGCAGGTGGTGACCAGCAACCTACTGTGACAAAGCGAGAATTGAAATAAACTGAAATGACTTAAGAGGCGATGTATAATTCACATGAAATTATCATATGTGTATTATTAAAATGTTATAAATAATTCAATTTTGAATATCTCCGTTCATCAAATTTGGCATATCACAACAACCCTTCCTGCCGCTACTACATATTTAATATTTGCTTTTTAAGCAAAAAAAATCCCAGTTATTATTATTATTACTATCACCATTATTATTATTATTATTATTATTATATAAACTAAAGCCATTTCTTTTATCAGTTTGTGCAACTCAGCGGTAGTAGTGTCAGTGGGGGCCCTTACAGCTGCAGGGGTCCATATTTACAGCAGAGCAGGAGGGGCCCCAGATTGCCACTTTGCAGAGCACACTCCCCAGAGATGAAATTAAAACCTACGTGAAAAAGTGAATGTTCCTCCATTTGGAAGCGGGTATCAGATGAAGACATCACATCCATCAGGACGGATGTTGAACTCACTGATGGAGAATGAAACCGGGGAGGGTGCAGGCAGGAGGCACGCTCCGAAAAGATCCAAGACAAGGCGTATAATCAAATGTCACAGCATGACCAAAGCAGGAGTAAATTATGAAATAAAGCTGTCCAAGGACTTTGTCAGAGCACCAAAAGGCTGTGACTGCAGATGGCCTCCCTAAACTCCCCTAATCACTCATCCATCTTCTTTATGGCCTGCTACTAAATGTTTAGCTGTGGGGTGACTAATGACAACTAATGACAAATTCTATCTATCTATCTATCTATCTATCTATCTATCTATCTATCTATCTATCTATCTATCTATCTATCTTAATCGTATTTTTTTTCCTTAAAATAGCAGCTTCAAAAATCATTTTTATAGTACAGTCTTATATATAATTTCACTGAGAGGGTAGGTCACAGCATTACATATGTTTACTTCAACATACAAGTTTTCAACACATAACATTGTTACAACGTAATGAGTTTTATTTGTAGTTAGCACCTACATTACATCTGACAAATTGTAATAATACTAGTAATGATAGATAGATAGATAGATAGATAGATAGATAGATAGATAGATAGATACTTTATTTATCCCGTAGCGTAAGTGTCCAGTAGCATACAAAATACAATGTATTGTATTGTAATGTTGATATCAAATGCTAAGCCAAATTCTTTGGTTGGTGATTTATTGTTGTATGAGATATTCCCTGACAAAATGTTTCTGCCGATTAAATATATTTCATTTTAGGAAAGCTATATATGTGTGTGTGTGTGTGTGTGTGTGTGTGTGTGTGTGTGTGTATGTATATGCACACACACACGCGCGCGCACACACATACACACATATATAGCTTTTCCCATATATTAAAATCTGAAAATAGTCAACATCAGTTTTCATCACATGATATTATAATAAAGTTCTCAAAAAGCACCAAGAAGAAAGAAAGAAAGAAAGAAAGAAAGAAAGAAAGAAAGAAAGAAAGAAAGAAAGAAAGAAAGAAAGAAAGATAAAGCTGTCTGCATTAGTGTTACTTATAGCTTACTGCCTATTTGTTTTTAAAGGTAAATGTTATAAACGGAAGTTATGAAAGTGATATACATGCTGCTGGCATTTTCATAAATGTATCTACAATATCCAGAATAAATCTACAATAAAATGGTTCCTAAAATGTGTGTCCTGGTGATCAGCAGCTGGAGGTTTCTCTCGGCCCTCTGTGCTGTGTACTCCGGGCAGCCCGGCTCTTTGCTGCCGAGTTATAACATGATGCTGGGGTGATGCCCTCATCTGTCGCTCTGCTGTCTCTCTCAAGTGTTATCATGCTGATATATGATTCTCTTTCTCTGTCCTCGCAGCACAGTGCTTCCACTTGCAGGGACTCTTTTTCGATGAGTGGCTTGATGTCCGTTTATCATTTGTGTTTTTGAGTGCAACTGGCCTGAAGATTGACGCTGAGCTGATGCAAAAGTGGATGGCTTCATATAATTCTGAGAGAAACATTTATTTGTTTTGGTGAGCGTGTTAAGTGGCCCTGCTCTTTCTAATTGGACTTCTCCTCTCCGCCGTGCCCTCGAATCACCGCTCCCCAGTAACTGCCCGCATCACACACTCTGAGAGAAAGAGATAGAGAGAAGGGGGGTGGGGGTGGGGGGTGTTAGTAATTGATTGCGTTCCAGTCAGCAATAACGTATCACTGGTGGTGGTTTGTTGCATCATCCTGGTGGGTTCCTCTCATGCCTCGTTGTGCGTCCCCCTGGAAAAGTGGCAGGGAGACGTGGTCAAGCTGGAAGACAGAAGTGTCCCTACAGCCTGCAGCTCAGCGGCCAACATGCGGCTGGACAAACACTTGTGATCCGAGCTGCGGATTACCTTTATCGCCCTTTTTCCCTCTCTCTGTATAATTTTACCTCAGCCTGTCAGCTTGTTCCCGCTTTTAAACGGTATTATCTAAATTTCCACAGTCAAGTGTGACCGGCTGCGCCACCATGACCTCTACGGAGGACTTGAAATGCCCAGCGGTGCTGGAGGAGCGGAGGCGCAGCCCGCTGGATCAGCTCCCGCCGCCGGCCAACTCCGGCAAGCCGCTGACGCCTTTCAGCATCGAGGACATCCTCAACAAGCCGTCTGTGAGAAGGAGCTACTCCCTGTGCGGAGCGGTATCCCACATCTCTCCCAAAGAGAAGTTGCCCTCGGGGCGTCCCAGCCTGACCGGCCGGGCGCTGCTCAGTCAGTCCTCTCCACTCTGCGCGCTGGAGGAGCTGGCGAACAAAACCTTCAT
The DNA here is from genome assembly GCF_040436345.1 of Pagrus major. Taxonomy (NCBI): domain Eukaryota; kingdom Metazoa; phylum Chordata; class Actinopteri; order Spariformes; family Sparidae; genus Pagrus; species Pagrus major. The sequence goes on from NC_133229.1 coordinate 3,139,860, forward strand.
TGGCTTGGAGGTCAGCGTCCTGCAGGCTGCCGAGGGTAAAGGACGACTTCTCTTCATTTCGTTGTCTTGTTGTATGGGAATTCCTACTCTCACCGCCTTAGGCTTCTTCATTGCAGTTGCCATAATTATTTTATTTCCTCAAAACGGGTTTCTTTTTTCCTGAAGGAGAAACTAAAGTTGGAGCCCTGTGCTTTAGGGAGAGAAACGTGCACGAATTTATAGTTTTTACATTTATTTCAATTTGCTGTATAAAAATGAATGACGCCTAACAGTGGGACAGATTACAATATACATTAAATATAATAATTTAAGTGAATCACAAAAGACATGTGTAACCTTATTGATTACTTAAAACTGCGCTCACTGAATTCTGGGCCAAAACCTCGATATTTTCATTATGTAAAAATCATCTGTAAAACCGTTTATAAACTGTATTTTCATATAAATGAAAATAACTGTAATCCAAATCCATTTTCAAATTAAAAGTCTTGTTTAATGCGCATAAACATTTCTATAGTTGAAATGGATAAATAAATATGTTCAGGCCGTGTAAAGATTGTTGAAGAGAATGGTATTTACCAGCTTCATCTGATAATTGATCTCTGACTGGGCTGAAAAATATCGAGTCATGCATAACTACATCAGTTATAAGGCTACTGAACGGGAATTTATTAGAATGGCTCTGAAGTTCTTGGTGGCTCATAATTGTTTTTTGGACACAGGTGAATTGCTAAAGACTTTTTGAATTGATATCGGTCATGTTTTAATATTTTTCTTCTTCTTTTTTTCCACCTTATATAGGCCTAACCTTTTTATCCATCTGTCTTAGGCCGAGACGGTCTGACGCTCTTCGGCCAAAAGAACACCCCAAAGAAGCGACGGAAGTCCCGCACGGCGTTCACCAACCAACAAATCTACGAGCTGGAGAAGCGCTTCCTGTACCAGAAGTACCTGAGCCCAGCGGACCGGGACCAAATCGCCCAGCAGCTCGGCCTGACCAACGCACAGGTCATCACTTGGTTTCAGAACCGGCGGGCCAAGCTTAAGCGGGACCTGGAAGAGATGAAGGCGGACGTGGAGTCCGCCAAGGCCGCGGGTTCTGTGGCACTCGAAAAGCTCTCCAAGCTGGCCGAGCTGGAGAAATGCGCGGCCGGTGGTATTGGCGGGGGGACGGTTTCAGCGCCAGGTCACACCGATCCCGAACCGGTCGCTTCCAGGTCCCATCCCGACACCACCGAGAACCTCGACTCCAGCAGGAAGCACATGTCGCTTCCATCACCCGAATCGTCGTGGTGCACAGACCGGCTGAGCATTAAGAGCTACTCGGAGGACGAAGATGAGGAGATTGACGTGGATGACATAGGAAGTATGTTAATTGTGACTGAGACAGCCGTGTAAGGTGCCAAATAACGCGATGCTTGCAGGCACAGACTCTGCTTTTACGAAGATTTCATCCTGTACGCACGGACATAAAGGTGGGCAAAATGTATAATTAACAACAGATTTGATCTAACAGTTGCAATAGGCTCACTGCTTTCTGTCTGAAGAACAGGCGAGGCTCTGACACAGCAAACATGCTGATGCACACCCTAACCCACAAGAGTCGGTTGGTAAATGTGGTAACAATCACTAGAATATCTCACCGTAAAATATCGCATATTTTGTTTTTATTTTTAAATTGATGCTTAGGCTTTAGTAAATCATTTTATAAGCCCGAGCCGACTGTTTTCAGCTTTTTGATATATTATGAAATGATAATCAGAGATGTGAGCTAATAGGTTGTGATAAATAATGATTTAGTATATTTATAATTATTGTAGGCCTACACCCTTTAAGTGCCTTTCAATATACAGAACACATAAACGCTACAAAGTGTAATTTAACATTGTAACACTGGCAATGTCAAATAAAAAGACATTTTCAGGCTTTCGCATATTTCTATAAATGATCTCTATGAAATACGGTGAATCCGGCGTTTTTAATATAATTATTTTGGTCCCACATATTTTCTTATGTGGTCTGTGTTGGAGGTTTCTTATGTCTTGGAGGACTGTGGCGCAGAAACACCGTCGTTTGCCAAATCTATTGCAACAACAACTTGCCTTCTGACCTCCTGCGTCCTGTGTTTACATTTTTTTCTGTGAGAAAACACAATCTGGAGCGAATAAAATGCCCTCAAGTGTGTGTGTGTGTGTGTGTGTGTGTGTGTGTGTGTGTGTGTGTGTGTGTGCGCCCCGGGGACCGCTCCCCAGCAGCGCGCAATACGGAGACAAGTACGTCTCCCTATCGTACCGTCCGGCGGGTCCCAGCACACAAAGGCGGCCAGAGGAGAGGCCATATGGTTATAGGATTCTCCCCATTTAAGAGACACTTGATGGATCGAATTAACCCGTCTATTCAACAATGTAGGCCCCGTTTTGTCGTACACAATGAGGACATACTCTCCGGTCGCCGGGGCTACTGCCTTAAAACACGACCATGAATGTAAATGTACCTCAGTGGGCTTGTCAGAGCGATGAAATAATTGACTTGAAGACGGCAGAGCTATCAGTCACACACTTCATCTGCTGTCCATAATTTGGCTTGTGTGGTCCGCAGCTATTTAGACCGTAGTTCACCAAAAAATAATTAAACAATTGCACAAAGTCTACAAAACTACAATTAGGCCTACACTTTGAAACTATCAGTGTTTTAACCAAACTATTTGCGACTAATTGACTAATATTACAAAATCCACAAAGTTCTTTTCTAATGTTTGTAGTTTTTCCATAATAATTTCCTTTGATGTCTACTCATTAAAATATACGTTTAAAAATGATTCCTATAGTTTGATGAGAAAAATCTCCACAAACCAATTACTGTTAGATTTTTTTTTTCAAATCTGATGTTCATTTTCTAATTAACATTTATATAATATAATCTAAAGAGGTGATACTGTGAATTATAATGACGAAACATTACCAAACCCTGCAATCACATGCATTCACCTAAGTGGTCAGCTTGTGTTTTTACATCATATTCTAAACTGTAGAACTCACTCAAACATTCATAAGTTCATAAATAAAGGAAATAAAAATGATGTTCCTTCCAGCAATGGAAGCAATGGTTTCTCTGTTAGTGTGGAGGGAGACATATAAAAAATAAAAATAAAAATAAAAACTATTTAACGTTCTTTATTTAATTCACCCCAGTGCACATACGTAAACATGCAGTGTAACTACAAATACAACATACAGGATTTCTTTTTGCCTGGTGTAGGACTACAGTAGGCCTATATGAGATGGTGCACTGGGCAGGAACATCCTCCAAGTTTTTTAGCTTTTCATCAGTAAACACAGTGCAAACGGGGGTTTCTTTAAGAGGAGAGATGTGGGACAAACACTGCTGCATACACACACACACACACACACACACACACTCACACACACACAACACAAAGAATCTTTTATTTAATCGGCCGGAAAATTGAAGTTTGATGCATGACCCCCTGTTTAAAAAACTGGACCTGACACAACCCCCTCCCGTTTTTAATGCTGGATCTCCAAACGAATGGCTGCTGCCATCTGGGACCTGTCAAGACACTGACAAATGTATTTATATACAGGCCATATTATTATTATTGTTGTTGTTGTTGTTGTTATTGTGGTTGTTGTTATTAAGGCAGTAGGCTTATGACAAAGCATTCAATTCAAGTAATTAACATGAAATGTGACATTTTAGCTTCACCAAATGTATTTCTTCATCTCCTTCTCCTCCTTTTTTCTTATTCTTTTTATTTTTATTATTAACAATAATACAATATTGATACATAGTTGATTATTACTGTTTCACCATTAACATTCGTTCATTATTATCGTAGATTTAGAGAACCACACTTTTAGCAGTTGTAACCAATAAACACCGGCCGTCAAAACATCATTTTTCTCTTTATCATCATCCTTATCCTCCACCTTCATCATTCAGAACAAACCCCAGTGCTATGTGCACAACACAGTCTGTGCTGTACTGTACTCTGCTGTACTGTACTGTACTGTACTGTGCTATTACTGCTGAATGTGTAAGTCTGCAGCTCTGATTAAGGAGTGGTGTGTGTAAAGCAGGCGTGTGTTTCTGTGTATCGGACAGAGCTGCAGAAATGAGCTGCCTCTGCCGTAAGGCACAGCTTGATTGATCACTAAATAGGGTGGATTTGAAAGATTTAGTTATAACGTTCCTGTAGAGCTCCTTAACACTTCAAACTTCAATTTTATGGGCTATTGAACTAAGCGTGTACCTGACAAAATTGATATATGTATTAATTTACCTTAACAGGTGATTAATTGCTATCCACAAAGAGAATGATCCCAGACTTTCTCCCGCGCCCCTCTGAATTTGCATATTAATCAAATTTTAGTTGATAATTCAGATGGAGAAATTGATTTTCTCACGCCGAGCTCCTTCTCTCTCTAGCTGCTAAGCTGCTTGTCAAGTGTATTAAAAGCAGAGATGCAAAACGAGCTCGGCTGGCTATTTGTTGAAAACAGAAATTGCGTGTCCACTTTTATGATGTGCTCATGCTGAGCAGGCTCTTCTCAATGTGGCCTGTTAAAGCATCCTGAGATTTACAGAGGGCAGGGAGCTGTCGTGTGTGTGTGTGTGTGTGTGTGTGTGTGTGTGTGTGTGTAGTGGGGTGTTGATTAGGCCTGTGTATGTACAGTATGGTCTTGTGGGGTTCACCTATGTGTCACCTGTGTTCTCATGTTGCATGCATTTAATTAACCACATATGGAAACAGACAGATGCAGGGGTATTCAGGGCAGTTATAATCCTCTGAAGCCAAGTTTCTGAGCCCAGCCCAATCTTTTGGGCCTGTTTAGTAGTTTACATACTTTTTTGATGTAACACAAATGGTATACTATGGGCTATTCAACCCTTTGTTATATATCAGATTTAAACTAGCTTGTGTCAGAATTTTCATACATTTGGCCATTTCAGGCTCAATAAGTACTTTTTAAGCTTTAAATGCATAGTATGTAATTTCTGTTATGAGCGGTCCCTCAATCAAAACAAAATGAAAGACATAAGCAGTGTAGGATCATGGGGGTTGTTGTTCTCATTGTTAAACAACCACCATTGCCTGATGAAAATCTATCTGACGTGACTTAGGTCAGAATGGTCACAGATGAGGTAGCAATCACGTTATATTTAGTCACATATACTGACTTCCTTCCTCACTCTCTTGACTCTCTCCTGGAATATCAGTGAAAAGTGAACAAATAAAACACAGTTACCTTGAATAATAGATTTCTCTGGTTTGAACAATGTTGGACATTTGGGTTAATGTAAGTACACAACTCAAAAAAATATATAACAAGCCTAGTCATTTTTTTGACCTGGAAATGTTACATATTGTTATCTCTAAGATACCTTGTTTTGTTTTAGACTTATATGACTGAGGGTGGTAATTATACTGTGAAAATTCCTGTGAAATCTGCAGTAACTTAAATGCTACTTGCTACTAAGACTAGTGCTTTCCTAGTCTTAGACCCCACTCAAAGCCCTATACAACTCAAGTCAGCATTCACCCACTACACATATTCGTACACTGGTGTCAGAATCTACCATGCAAGGCACCACCTGCTCATCAGGAGAAATAACCCACACTGATGGAAGAGTCACAGCCACCCAACATACTGTGTGCAAGTGTTTGGTGTTTGGCAGAAGAAATCGAGAAATGGTGAAAGTGAAAAATATCCACCACATCTGTGAAACAAAAGTGAAAGAATTTGGATTTATTAAGACAAATAGACACCGATAAAGATGGTCAACCATATGAAGTGCTTTGATGAAGAATTCATTTTTTCCTCTGATCTGATCTGCTATTGTTTGTGATGGTGCCATTTAGAAATGTACCTACGCCCAAACTCTGCAACATCCAGCATGATGATAAACCAATCACCATGCTTCACACAGAGGTTGCATGATGGGTGGTTGATATTTGGTAGGTGCAAAACCAAAAGTTTAAGTGAAAAGTACCATTTTCTTTCCTCACAAGAAAAATGACAGCGCCTATTGTTTATTGAAATGTAAAAATCACATTTATCTATCTTAACTGGGACATGTGGGTGTGTGAAATTTGACTTTTTATCTCTTAGAACCAAAGGTGGATGGAGCTAAATGCTGTTATAGCACCACTAAACCTCTTAAGAAAAGTGTTGGTCGGATACCCACACCTGGGATGTGTGATACCGGAGGCTTCTTTTCACATCCCTGTCTCCTACCAATAGTCTTCTCCTACCAGTTTCCTAAAAAACTGTTTATTTCTTTTTGCCGTAAGGAGACAGATTGAGATCTTTTGTTATTTTTGTTATGTGCTGTTTCAAAGTTAGAGAATCAGCTTTTAAACGAACATGGACAAAAAGTGCAGAGACTAATGTAAAGTTAACGTCGCCTAGTCACACACAACTGAGCAAATTACATCTGCTGATGAAGGTAAATTGGTGATGTTGGTAAAAAGTACAACTTAGTCCTCTATGTTCATATTTAAAATGTTTTTATTCCTTTTTTAAATGTAACACTGTCGAAATTGAACGATCTTTGGTAATAACTTTATTAGATCTGTTGAACTGAATATTAGGGCCCACTCTCTCTCCCCAAGTCCCTCCTACCCTCTCAGTGAAAAGTTACAGTGAAACTTGGGCTTTGAAACGATCATTTCATGAATGGCTGGATAGTTATGTGGCTGGATTATTTGGAAGAGAGCGCCACATTGGTAAGTACAGTATTAAATAACGAAATGTTAATAGAAGTGGTTAGGCATTAGAAGTTAACAGAGTTTCTTTTCCTGCCTGCCTGGCTGCCTTCAGTGCCCTGTCCCTATCGTGGACAAGGTGATGGTGCTGCATTATATATTCAAGACTACATAACTTGTGGGGAGAATAAACTGAACGGGTCAGATGAGAGAGGTCTGGTTATGCGAGACTAAATATGACTTCAATCCCACACTTGTCAGCCTCCGGTAAAATCAGCTGTTCCTGTTCCAACGTTTAACGTTACGACGGGACCGCAAAGACTTAACGTTAGCACTTATTTTCTAACTCTATTGCCAGTGTAATGGAGAATTACTTTATGAAAAAAATATTTCTGATGTAACGTTAGTCTCTCTTAGTCTACATTGAAAAACAGGATATTAAAGTCTGTCGCACATGTATGGCTGCTGCATATCTAACGTTAACATACATCAGTTACCAACGTCTGTTTCAATGTGTTTACTATAGATTAAGAGGGAGAGGGAGGATTGAGATATTTTCAGCATAAGTGGCCCTCAAATGATGAGGATTGACTCTGTGTACCCTCTATGTAAAATGGTGACATACTCCCCCATGTGGTCAGTGGAGGCTGCGCAACCATCGGCACCTATCGGAGCCAAGTTTAGCCAGTAACAATAGTTTGTAAAACTTTGTTAAAGGTCCTATCTGCACCAAACTGAATATATGGCTGACCTATTTCTCAAAGTCTGCTGTTTTTAATCCAAAACACCTGCTTTCTTCTCCAATGATGATGCCAATATTTCTGCGATAGGCAGTACATGTTTCAGCAATAAAGTCCTAAAAAATTATGGTTAAAAATAGAAAAATGTTGCACAATTTGGAGGAGCTACCTGCTGCTGCAGCTTCATCCGCCGCTGTTGCCATTGTCAGTTGCAACTTTCTAATGGCCATCCAAATAATGTATAAATGAACTACACAGTATTTATTAACCATTTACAGTGTTATGAACATCAGTTGCAACTTTCCAATACATAATTGCTAATAAATAGTTTATAACGCATTTCATTGCTTGTTAACAGTGAAATAACTATTAACTAAAGTTGAATTAACTATAAAATTGCCATTTTTAATTGTTTATTTTAATTATATGATAAATACTATAGTGTTACCATATATATATATATATATATGTGTGTGTGTGTGTATTAAGATATCAAAGACCCAGAAGAAATACAGAGGACATGACCTCAATGTCCTCAACGGTAGCTACGGCCCTGGTTATTCATTGTATAGTCTGAAGGACTTAATAATAATAACTTTATTTATATAGCACTTTTCAAAAACATGTTACAAAGTGCTTTACAATAAAACAGATAAAATAATTAGTTAAAATCCAAACAGAGATATAATATTTAAAACAATTTAAATAGTTACAGCAATTACCATCAATTAAGAAAAAGCCATAATGTAAAAGTGAGTTTTAAGAAGAGATTTAAAAGAGGATACTGAGTTTGCCTGCCTGAGATCTCCAGGCAGGGAGTTCCATAGCCGAGGGGCCCGAACAGCAAAGGCCCGGTCACCTTTAGTGACAAGAGACTTGTCATCTCAACGGCTTTTAGAGACTTTTCCATGATGCTTGAGTAAAATTGATTGGAAAGTTTTGTATGTTGTGGTTTTTTGTCCATTATAAGTAAGAAAGACTCGGTAGATATCGCATTAGAGCACCAGCATCTCAGACCAAACAAATTCCCTAACAATAATGGGGACACTCTAACTCTAGATGAAAATGCACAAAATAGCTGTGTAGGGCTAAGTGGTTTGGGCAAGGGCTGTATTGGGCTTGTGTGATAAAAACGAAACATTAGGTCCAAACAGTATTCCATAGGCTATATGACACAATCACATTTCCAAGACAACACTTGTTAACATAACTAAAACATTGCTTGTGTGTATAAATAATTTTTACTCTGATCTGATGTCATGAGTCTGCAGACATGTCTGCACATGCCTCATCCTGTATATCAGTGTCACTCTATAGCACAGGCATTCAGATGGAATACAACTCTATCTTCATGTTAAGATCTTCAGTATTCAATGGATGGATAATTAATTTAGGGTTTAGCTCAAATTATGTATTGTAATTGATTCCTGTTGTAAAGATGTACTTTTAACATATCTCTTCTGGGTCAATTCTATGGCAGCCCAGAGTGTACTTGTGGTTCAGTAATGATACATTTACCTGTTTTGGCCTGATGACTCCTGCTCTGTGAACCCTTTTCAAATAAAAATAGAAAATGCAACCGCATTACACCAGATTAGTTTCACTTTATTAGCTTCCGTCCATCGACTTTAAAGACCTTCTAAAAAGCCGAATTGAGAGTTATTCTTCATAGAAAAAATTACATACTTGCCCATGATGCTCATGTTTCACAGATAATGGCTGGGTGAAGGGCTCAGCCACTGTCTGAAACGGCAGGTGTGGTGATGGTCTGCCTCTCTTTACTGGTGCACTCCCTCAAGCCTAAAGAACCAAGCAGTGTTGAGATGTTCTTCTGCTGACATCTTGTGGTGAATTCATCATATTACATTTGGTTTCTAAATTCAGCTTACACTCAAAAGATTAAATCAAGCTGTTCAGTTTCATCCTCTGTGGGTGCTGAGTCTTTTCTTGACTTGGGGTGGGTTCGTCTGTTCATGTCTTGGACAGTTAAGTGCTGTTGTTAGAAATCCTGGTGGGCAGCTGATAATGTCGGCACACAAGCACACACACACACAAAGTGATGACAGGGCCATTTTAGCAGCAACTCCCTATCTCGATGACACACATCTCTGCAGCGCCGCCCCTCCCTACACGCAGAACACGCGCTGTGCGTAGGGCCCCACGATCCATGGGGGGCCCCATTTTGCGCAAGGGGACACATTCTCTGCAAATGCGCAAAGGATGCGCATCGCTGCCGTGAGGCGCGCGTAGAGCACCAAGTCAGCCCGAGGCAGGAGAGAAAAAAAAAAAACGAGTAATCTGACACCGCACACGTTGGCGCAATGATTGACAGCACGCAGCATCTGACCAATCAGCGGTCAGATGCGCCGACAGGCAGTTGGATGCAGGTGGAGAGATGGCCTCCAAACGGCAATATGAATCGGGAGAAAGCAAAAGAAAGACAAAGTCAAAACAAGAGGAGGAACACCCCAGCTGCTAGCCTGCTAATCATGAGACAGAAGAGAGGATAATTCTGGACTGGAGATTACATTTTCCAGCGGCCCTGATTATCATTTATTGAATGTCTTGTTAACTGCATATACATTCACCTCTGTTGAAAAAGGAGTGGTTAATTGACCAGTTGGTGGTCGTATGTTGGCTCAGGTTTATAGCCTATCAATCTATGCTATCAATAGAAGTTTTGGGCTATTTTTATGGAGGTAAAATGTCGCCATCTCTTGGTGAATTTAAGATAATCCTTTATTTGACCCACAATGGAGAAATTTAAAGCGTTGCAGCAGCAAACAGCAGTATAGGAATATAGAACCTAAGTACAAAATGTAAAAATAAGTATATAAAAATATTTAAATATAGAGGTATCAAATAGCGGCAATAGCTCAGTCCGTAGGGACTTGGCTTGGGGGCTCAGATGTGGCCGGTTCAAGTCCCGCTCGGACAAAAAAAAAAAAAAAAGTATGATGTGAACTAGTAATGGAGAATACTAGTTCACATCCTGGGCATTGCCGAGGTACCCTTGAGCAAGGCACCGACCCCTAACAATGCTCATTGGGCGCCGCCTTGTGGGATTAAAATAGTATAATAAAATCAAATCATAATGAATATAATTATTATTTGCATTAATTTTAATCTTTGTGAGGCTAGTGTTTACATTAATTTCATTGTGTAATTTACCATTAAGACCAAAACAAATCTTAATAATCTGCTTGTATGATGGATTTCTTGTCATAACAGGGTCCATGCTTAAGTTTGTTACTAAGGGTGACACGGAGCGAGCGCCCAGTACGTCACAAGGGCCATCAAGCACCATGTCTACTGAAGCAGCCTGCATCTGTAAAAGGCTTGTTCCATTGTTGAAAGAGGCTGTTCATTTGATTTGTTCCTACTAATAAAGGTTGTAAACCTAAATGGCCTTTCATGATACAGTCATTTTGTAATGGGGGGGGGGGCTCAAAATAAAATTCTGCTTAGGGCCCCAATTTGGCCAGGGGCGGCCCTGCATCTCTGTCTCATTCTGTCTTCATCTCTCCCCCTCTCTCTCTTTCTCTGTGTTTATTGGCATGACTTATGAAGTTTTTAAAAAGTATAATAATTCTTATTGTGAGGGGGAAAAAAGAAAGACAAATGATAACAAATAACTGAAAAAATAACATACAATAATTTAGATTGAGACGTGATATAGACTGACAATGATGAGAAGCATAGAAGAGAGATGAGATAACAATAATAGCCCAGTACACTTTCAGTGTGTTCCTCTGGTTGTCCCTCAGGCTGTGACATGCTCTGACATACATGTATTTGGCATGCATTTTGTTTTGACCTGAGAGTGTCTTTTTGTGTCTTATTCTAATTGAGAAATGACTTGTTGTGTCTTTCTACAGGCTGCAGTATAGCAGGAAGTGTTGCCCCGTCTCCACCCCATGTTGTTGGCAGAGCTGACATATAGTGTGTGTTCACTGGGTTGCCGGTTTGTCTGTGTCCACTTGTCTCAAAGGTCAGGTTGTAGGCAGTGCCTAGATAACCTGCCACTTGGTACTTTGTTTTTGGTAGATGTTCAGTTGTTGATGTACTTTTTCTTTTCATTGGCTATAACTTGGTCTACCATTTTCTACTCTTATTTTGTGCCCCATTCCTTCGTTTCCCATCTTTCTTTCTCAATCTCTTTTGCTTTTAACTAACTCTCCTGTAAGTGAGTCTATGTCCTTTGGTTTACCCTCCACTATAGAGTCTACAGTCTGTGCTGGAACTTTGCATTATAGGCAATGAACTGCGAAGAACCACAAGGGGGTGTGTCCACACTGTGTATGCTGTTTGAAAGAACAACTCCAGGGTCATTTTTCTTTATCATCATTGAAGCCTATGAAAAGTGTAAATTTGTGTAAAGCTACCAACAGTATGCATTTACTCCAATTAAAAGCTCAAATTGTGGTTGAACAGAGCAACTTTGGATACAATTGCAATGACTTTGTCTTATTAGAAATGCTGTAGTTACAATGATGGACATTTGGGTAAAATGGGATAACCACACAATAATAAGTTAGTTAATAGGTAATAAGGCCCTTATAAGTCCTTATAAACTGCTTATCAACAATAATAAGACTATATTAGTGTAAATAATAGCATCATAAACATGTTTATAGTTTGAATATAACAGTTATACTTCTTTACAGTTTATAGACTTTACCAAGCTTTTTTTTTGCTCTATTAAGATTAATATGTACTTTGCTATGCATCAGCAATTGACTATGTACTTATTAACTATTAACTATGCTTTTTGCAGCCACCAGAAAAGTGAGAACAATGTTCTCTTGAGGTTATTAAACTCTTTGTTATGCACTTATTAACAATAATAATAAAAAAAATGTTGGCTTTTGACTTTAATCCAGTAGCAGGAGGCTGGAATCAAACCCAGGTCCCATTTGATCAACCTTTACCACATGTAATGCACATTCCAGAGCATTTTACTGAGGTACCTAAATGTTCTCATTGAGGTAAATTGTGTATTTCCGAAGTGCTGTATCACAGGCAACTGAAAGGAGTGGGGAGTAAGGTACTTCCCTCCTGTCATAATGTCCTGGGCCACTAGTCTAGCACTGGCTGGAAAAAAGCTGTTGTGGAAGCGGGCCTTGTGGGCAGTGATGTGCACTGGCCTGTGGTGTCTCATGTTTTAACCTGAGATCCTCCACCTGAACAGAGAATGGGCTAAATGATGTATATCCCTAAGAATGCTCTGTTCTTTCTTGATGCAATGCTGTGATCATGTCCATGGAGGGGAGGTTGAAGCCAGTAATCCTCTCTGCAGTTTTGATGATCTATTGCAGCGATTTTCTCTCAACCAGGGTGGTGTTACCACTGGTGAGGATGCTCTCTACTAGTCCTCTGTAGGCCTGGGTGAGGGGCTGATGTCCAAGTCTGGCCTTCTTCAGCATCCTGACAAAGTGCAGCCACTGCTGTGCTTTTTTCACTGTTGTTGCAGTGTTTTTGCCCCAGCTGAGGTTTTTAGAAATGTGAAAACCTAGGATCTTGTAGCCATCCTCCCTCTCCACCTCAGTTGACTTGACGGTAAGAGGCTTCAGAGGGTGACCTCTTCTCCTGAAATCCAGGATCAGATCATTTACATCAATGCTACAAAGCTGGTTGATCTAAAAAACATAGTTGGTCAATTAAATTCAAACAACGAACTAGGTATTTTTGTTGTTGTTGAGTTATTGACACAGTGCTTATCCCAAGCATCAAGGCATCCCTGTATAATTAATCAATATCATATACTGATACTATATTATTTGCATTCATATAGTTTCACATGGAGGACATGTTGCAGTAAAGAACATTTAGTTTGAGTAAAAACTGCCTCATATCCTACCACAAACATACACAGATGCACCGTAAAAAATGTGACCAATGGTTACGTAAAAAAAATATGGCAACAAAGTGACACGTAATATAATTGAATAGATTTTAAGTACTACAACTTTGATTAAAGTATTCAATAAATGAACTACATTTAAATAAAAAAAATAAGTACATGGTAATAAAAGCAACAGTTGGATGGATTCACTAAATACAGTAAATTATATCAACTCATATTTTAGTACATTGTTGCTTAACTCACACATTTACACTGTTATTCTTTTTTATCTGTACCTCAATTAATTGTTCACATTCAAGTTTGAATTGGTATCACAGGACTTTAAATCTATTCAACAATCTATGTCTAATCCACCTAATATCATGCCTTCTTAGTGCCACAGTTTACTTAAATTGGGTCACAGATCACCATGCATAAAAAGTACAGCAGGTAAACATTTATTTGTGCAACTTTGTCTTAACATGTTTATCCAACATTTTTCAAGTGCAAAATGCCAAAATACAACAATAAAATAGAGAGAGGGGCTATAACAAAACAATGACAGATACCATAAGTGTACAATAGGGATACAATTATACTGGCAATCTATTTGTCACTCATGTAGATAAAGGTTTAATCATTTAATCGTGTTTAATCTGTGCTAGACCATCGGCTTAAATTGTCCACAATTATTTTTTACCTGACAAATTTAGCTACATCAGACTACTTATGAAGTAGTGTTATGTTCACTTGGAATGATGAAAAGGCCCCGTACAAATTTACCAAAACTGCACAATGACCTATGACCTCTGCCCATCACTTGTAGTCATTACTGGCATAGATTACTTTTTAGGATGTGATTCTAGGTCTAGTCCATTTAAATTACGATAATGTTTTCAGACTTCCATTTGCCTTACTTCTTTACTACTTGCTAAAATGGGACACACAACAGTTACATTATTCATTTGTGCAAATTCAAATTCCTCAGTTTGCATCCCTGGTGTACACAGTTGAATCACAAGGTACAAGAAAAGCTACCTGTGCCAATATAAAGTCAAAAACATGATGCCACTCCCCTCAAATGAGTATGGTTAATTGGATTTTTCTGAACAACCACCTGCAGCACTGAAACTCTAGCATTTAACAAAGCCTTGACGGCAACCGTGTGACAGTTTTGACAGTGACTTAACAATTCACTTTCATTCTGCAAGGGTCCATTTTTAATGTCAAAGCACTACTTTGCAAGTCTCAAACCTGTGCCTAAATACGTGCACCTGTACAATCTAATACAATTCAGTCAAATTGTCAAATTGAGGTCATTACTATAGAGTACAAAGAATTAGAAACACCCTTCAGTATAATGCAGTTCAGTACAGCACCACTTTTAACTGTGACCTCAACAATATATATATAATTAAATGTATACATTTCCGACAATGTCAACAAAAACTGAACATTATAAACTTGAATAATTATGTATCTAATAAAGTGGCCACTGAGTGTATACAAACTATTTAAAAAAGGTATGCAATTCATACCTGCATACTCTTTTTTGTAGAGAGAATCACAGGCTAACATTACCTCCTGTAGATTTAAGTAAAAAGTGAATGATATTCCAGCTGTTTGATCACAAATTCCCTAAAATAAAATATTAGCAAACATAATACTCATTGAAGGATACCTTGAGTAGGATAGCCTGCAACCTCAATCCCATGGTTCCACCCTTGGAGTGGAAGAGGTTCAGAAGCCTGGGAGTGTATTCATCCAGCTTGGAAATGAACTTTGATTCAAGGTGCACAGTTGTGGTTCTGTGAAACTCATCCTGGATCGGAAAGACAAATAATGAAACCAGCTTTAAAGCCTCAAATATTACAAGCGTACATATTGTTCTTACAACATTTTTAAAGCAAGAAGCTACCTAATTCTGATCATCATTTTTATATCATTGTATGACTTCCCTGTTTGCTGATTGTTTACCTTCTGGGTTAAATCATCTCACTTTACAGCATTTTAATATAATGTTTTGGATGGGATACTACAATCTTCAATGTCGGTACACTCTGACAAACTGATTCAGGCCCTTCTTTGATGTGACACATTTAATTGTTGTTTGATTTACTCAAAACAAATCTATTAAACACTTATACATGTACATTTAATTGAGATAACATAATAGTTTCACCTTGACATTCACAAACTCAAAACAAACCAGTTTCATTTGAATTGGGACCGCCCATTGCGCATGTGCGAGGCAACACGCTCCCACCGTCTGTTTCTCCCGGTCTTCTTCGCTTCCTTCTTCTCGGAGTCGGACATCTTCCATCGACACTGCTGCGAGATACTATTGTGCGGAGACACCCAAAGCTGTTAATTTTCCACTCAATGGTGAGTACTTTATTTTGTTGTATTTATAAAGCTTGCTGTTAACGGACCGTGAAGCCGGACGAGTTTTACCGTCAGTGAAGTGAAGTCGGACATTGCGGGCTGGCTAGCTACGATACAGGGGGGAGAATAAAGTTGAGTAAGTGTCTGTGGTTACTCTGACTAGTGTCATAACCATAGACTGTATATAAAAGAGGTTATAACCACACATCTTTTCTGGAAAAAGTGTACATGAACATGTACTGTGACCTCTGGCAAGAAATGAACCTGTTTTGGCAGACCTCCTCTCCCCTCCCCCACTCACGGACACAATCCGCACACTCGCGGATTCAGTCACGTCGTTGACTTTCAAGTTAGACCTTCGTGGCTTATAAAAGACCAATTACTCGGTGCAAACTTGTCAAAAATCGCCATTTTGAATGCAGTGTGTGTGATTTATGTGATATCTACAGTGTATGGTTACAACACCAAAGGCTAGCCAACAGTCAGTCAGCCATGAAAATAGAAAAAAAATGAGCAGCAGGGCATAGTTTATATTCAAGCATTACAGCTAACGTTAGCATTGCACTGTAAACTGTTAGCTTGCATTAACACCAAACTAGTCTTGTATTGTCTTCAGTTAGCGAAACAAGTTTTATATTTTAACGGTCTGGTAGACCTAAGAGCAGTGATAACACCAGTGGCAGGTTTGATGAGCAGTCAATGCTGCAGGGGAGGCTGGATTTTGGATTAAATATCTAAACTGATGTCTGACAGTTAAGAACAGTAATTCTGCATATTAAGTAGCCATGTGCTTCTGTTTGTTATTTAGCATTTTAATTAAATTTGTTTTTCTGTGTTTGTGTTGTTCAGCCCACTGCTGTTGAGGATGCAGAGAGGGACATCACCACCACAGTCATGGGCATTTACACAATCCAAAGAGACGGACATGAGGAGCCTGAGGACGTGGGAGTTGTGATTGAGGGCATTAAAGTCCTCAACAACCTTGGAAGTGTCACCACGGGCTTCATCATGCTATTTGGGCTCATTTATGCCCTTGATCTGGCCTTTCCCGAAAATCTGAAGTACACCTTCGAGTTCTTTCAGAAAATCATAATGAACCTGGATGGACACAAGCTGAATTTAAAAATACAGCAGCTGAATATAAAGCTCTTTTCATAAGGGACTCAGAGGACTCAGACAAGGGGCACTTTGCAATTTATGGTAAAACCAATGTTTCCATGTTTAGTCTGAACTGGTAATACCTTGCCTTAGCCTTTGTAAATATTGCAATTGTATTGTTGTGTACTAGTAACTAGTTTTAAAGTCAGCAGAGTAATTTCTTTTCTTTTCTAAAATGTGACAGGCAATGCACTGTGTTCATCACAGAAAAAAAAGCTTGGTGGAAATATTTCCATTTTTTGTACTGCTGCTATGTGTGAATGTGTTATATGTATATTTCATACCAGTTTTAGGCATTACATATTACAGTTAATGGTAAAAAATGTTCATGGTTGATCCCAACTTGTCACAACTTGCCCTAGCTTTGCTACCTGAAACAGATATCTGCTTGTAAAGGCATGTCATGAGTTTATAGTTTATAGTTGAGTTTATAGATAACTGTCATCAATCCGTTGATGAGTTTCATGTGGAAGTTCAATATATAATATATATCAATGTATATGTGTATATTTGGATGTGTTTTTATCAGTTTTAAATAAAAACACATCAACCAGATTTGGTGTTATGTGTGTCTGAAATGGGGGTCAAATGAAAGAATAGAAGAATTTTGCCCTATTTTATTTTAGACTAATTATATTAATTTGAGTTGAACAAATGTAAATCAGTTTAGGTCAGTTAATGTAATTATTTTAATTTGGCTGTATTTGATAAAAATGAGTTTGACCAACTCAATTGTATCATGTTACAGGGAGATACTTAAATTGAGTTGGGGCTACATGAATTTAATGGGTGGAAAACCTGCCCAAAATGTATTTGTGTTCATCCAATGAGTTATTTTTTTGAGTGATAGTTCCTCACATTCCTCGAATTTGATCTTGAAAATATCATTTAGAAAATAGTTGACAGTAACAAAACACACATTTGTATCTAAGAGCTAAATATGCAAAACCACCAGTGCAGTCCTTCACAATAGACTAGGAATATTTCTAATTAGCATGCACTTGTAACCAGAGGAGGATTAAGGTAGTCATGGGCCCCTAGGCTATTTTTTATGTGGGTCCCCCCTTATGCATCATGCTCTCCCAGAAAAAATGTAATTTTGCACCATGTGTAACAGTGCAGGAGAATATTTGGCAAACATGATCCACACACACTCCAGTTAGCACACAGGTAGGTCAAATCGAATCGATGAGCTTGATTGGATGAGGTGACCCATGTCTGCCCAATCAGTGCTGTTTTGTTTGTTTATTACCCCATGGACCAATAGAGGTCAATGAATTTTTCCATTATTGTACAAGTACCATAATTATACAAGTGTATTTAAATTTCTAAAAAATAATCTGACCAATTCAAGGACCCCTCCACAGGGGTGGAGCAGCAATTTTAAATGTGGGGGGGTTCTGGGGTAGCACATGAGCACCGCAACCACCTTTGGCCCCTGTTTCAGTCTCCAAAACTAATGCGATGCATTTCTAGATTTTCTTCACTAGGATATGCCAATAATATTGCATTCAAAATGTACATTATAGCACAACGCTCTTTAACCTAAGATATTATATATTCACAAGCAATCACATACCATGGTATTAAGAAAAAAATGTATATGTCTTATTAAAGAACAAGTGTGAGTGAGTGAAATTGGCAAGAACACTGTGTTCCTCCCTCTTCTCTTGTGTTATCTCCCTCTCCTTCTCTCATGTTCTCCCCTTCTCCTTCTTTTGTGTTCTCCCTCTCTTCTCCTGTGTTCTCCCCCTCTTGTCTTCTCTCCAACTTCTCTCCTGTTCTCTCCCTCATCTTCTCCATGCTCTCCTTTGTCCTGACTCCTGAACTTCCCTTCCTCAGAAACATCCTACATAAAGAACTCAATGTTAATATTCCTGAACATGGAAGTGTTGAAATATTTTATGTAAACTTAGAACAAACAGCCTTGATTTTGATTAGGAAACATTCAATTCTTTTGTTGTTCTTTTATCTGCTTTTTATTAATTATTTTACATATATTTTGTTGTTCTAATCTGTTTTAACTAATCTTTCATCCTAGCCTTTATTGTACTCTATATTATTTTATTCCTATAAGATTTTAATAGTTTTATTGCATTTCATTGTCTTCATTTCTATTCTTTTCTAGTTTCTGAGAGCAGTAACAGGGATGAGTTGATGTAGGAGATTTTCTTCATTGAAAAGAAGGTTTTAAACTCCAACAAATAGCTTTAAGTTACGTAAATGAACACCTACATGGCATTAATGCAAGAATATGAATGTACTACCATAAAATTGAATTAGTGCATTTATGGATTGAAAGCTAGCTTTCTGTTTCCCTCCTGTCACATAACTCCAATTAAATGACAACTTGACTTGAAAAAGAAGTCAATCTTCTGCTGCCTCTTCCTGTTTGGCATTCCTAACAAAAAGAATAATGATAATGTTGAATAATATCAAAATCAGTGGATGTCTCTAGAAAACAGTTACCATTAACTTTACCTGGCTTGCATTAACTTTGTTTGCCACCTGGCTTGCTTAATATTAGCGGACATGCCACAAAGCAAGACATAGTTTAGTTATTTACAGAGAAAATTCTACATTATTAACTAGTTAAATAACGTGTCATACCTCTGCTCTGTTCGCTGTCTGCGGCAGCGAGTGACGGCAGCTCCGTGTCAGCATGTACGTGTTTACTTTCCCGGGGGGCGGGATTAGTGGGTTTGGTCAAATGGCTGTGATTGGCTTGATGGCTGTCAATCAATCTAACTAGGCCAATGGGTTTTCATGTATGGGGGACTGAGGTGCGCTCCATTTTAGTACGCTGGTACACCGCGAGGGCAGGCAAACGGTTTAATACCTTAGGAGAAAGTCGGAGGGATGAAATCACCTTGTTTTAAAAGTCCCCCACGGCTGTGACGCCACGGCCCCTCCACACGTGGGGCCCCTAGGCTGCAGCCTAGGGAAGCCTGTGCATTAATCCGCGTCTGCTTGTAACTCACGTGAGATGCCTCAAATAAAGCGGGCCATCTGGCTCTGATGTCCTCTATGCTGGGTGATAGGTTGATGATTTTGTTTCTTCTGTGTGCAAATGTTTTGGCCATTTTTTCTTTTATCAATTTGTTGTTGTCCCTTTATCTTACTTCAGTAAGCAACTGAATCCTCTCTTGTTCTTGACTTTCTTCATCCTCTCCTGCCGGGTAGGGGGGGAGGTAGTTTACCTCTGCCTTTCGAGGCTTTTTTACACTCGTTCGCAGACTTCTGGTCCGCAGGGCTCTTGCGTTGAAGTGCATTGCACATCACCTCAGGAACACCGTAGCCTCTGAGTTTGGTACGATAATTTGCCATCTTGTATTTGATGCTTTGTTGCCAGCCATAGTAACCTGAGAAGGAGCTGGGTTCCTTGAGGCAAGGATATTTATTGACAAGTGCCTCAGCCACATCACTTATCTGTGCGCTTGATGGATAGGTTGTATATGTATATATAGTTTCAGCCAGCTTCTCAAGTATGTCTGCCTTGACCTTTGAGGTAGTCAGAAGTGTTCCATTGCTCTTGTAATCTTCAGTGGCTCTTTCAAGATACATTTCAGTTTTGTATGCAAACTGTGGAATGTGGAACTGCGTTGGCCATGGCTGACATCGTTCTGTGGTACTTCGCCTAGACAGGATAATGGTGTCCTGTGAAGAAGACATTCCAGCAGACGACTCTGCATTTGATGCAGTTGACTCTGCATAAGATGCAGAGTCACAGTCAGTTGACTGTTGACCAAAGGAACTGCCCAAACTTTCATCAAGTGGAAGCAAGTTAAGAACAATCGGGGCAGTGAGAACAACCTTTATGGTGTCTTTGTGTTTAACTTGGTCACTTTTATGAAGACTAAAGTAATCTTCAAATTCCGAATCCAAATACTGAAGACTGACCTCATCAGAAATTCCAAAGGTCTCCCTCACAACAGTTTGCAGCTCCTCCACAGTGGGTGGGATTCCTGATGGAAGGACCAACTTCTCAATTCGGTCATCAATTATTACTCGGAGCTTTGCCTCCATCTCTGCCAGCCTGACAAGAATGTGAATAGACAAAAGTTCAATGGCATCACAAGCAGAAGTTTTCAGATGAGACCAGACATACAGTGAATAACATAATGAAGAGCCTCGAGTGTGTCACCAGAATAAATTATTTTTTTTAAAAAAACATTTAAATTATTAATTAACTTATGTTCTTATTGTGTTGTAGTCTGTAATGTTTTAGCAGATTCCCCTTTTTTGGCAGACAAATATTTGTAGATCTTCCACTGCCATCCCATAGGCCAAAACCTAAGCTAATAAGAAAAAAAAGGTCTTGTTCACTTAGTGTATAACTAGTAGATAGATAGATATGTATTAGTCCTTTCAGAAATTCATCATGTACCATACAGCAATCATCAGACACACAGACAACTACAATACCGACAACCACGACAACGACAACAGTACCAACAACAAACAAGAACAGAACACCTCACAGACCCAACATAATCACAGACCCATATCACCAAAGTGTTTTGCATATTATAAGCTGCAGCATCCTTACACACACAGAGGTTCAGTTATTTTGTTTCACAGGTTGTTCAGCAATGCAATACTGGTAAGCACAAATTATCTGCGTGCTTGATTGGTTCGGAGGAAGGCACCCTATACCGTCTGCCTGATGATAATGGCTCGTATGTGCTAAATAGGGGATGTGATACATCTCTAATAATCGCCTGCCCTATCCTGCCTGATGATAATGGCTCGTATGTGCTAAATAGGGGATGTGATACATCTCTAATAATTGCCCGCCCTTTCCTCACCACCCGGGACTGACAGGTCATCGTCATGCAATTTTACTGTTGTCCAGCAATCTTACTGGACTGACTGACTGACTGACTATCTTATGCAGTTTGTTTTTATTATTCACATTGAAAAATACCAGGCAATGGAACAAAAAGTTTAAATGCTCTCCACAAAGGAGCGATAGAAGAGCACCAATATGTCAAGTAGCCTACATCACTAATAGATCTAATAATAAAAACAATGTACCATGAAATGTAAAAGATTAGTTTTGAGTATTTGTTGTTTAGTATTTGTTGATGTTGTACATATTACATCTAAAGAATGTTCATAAACTTTTTTTTGCTGTTACATTATTACAAGAAGAAAATTTGATTAAGTAGTGTCAACGTAATATAATTCATGTAAATGTAACTAGGGTGTGGAAAAGCATGTAAAAATCATGTATCATCATAGCTTAATTGTATGTCTATGAGAAATATGTGATCAGTATTTCTATATTTTCTGCTGCTTTAATTTCAAATTCAGTTTGGAACTACAGGTTTTGAACATACCTGACAATCAAAACTGTAGCAAATCTGCTTTTTAACCAGCAAAAGTTGATACAAAAAATAGTAATGAAATTTTGTATTGTAAAACAAACGGTGTACAAACCTTTACACAATATGTACTATATGTGAAATGTAGTATAACAGCATATTGTGTATGGAAGTGTGATACATACCTGCTGATAAATTTCAGTCAAAGATTCTTCATGGACCTGGAAAGAAATTCATATTAGCTTTAATTCAACTGGATGAATTTATATTTTACACACACAACAGGGAACATAAAAGTTTACACTTGCTTGTCCACATATAATGAAAATCTGAGGGTTACAGATACAAACATGGGCACTCAGGTACCATAAAATATTTTTAAGTTTTGGAAAGTTTATCATACACATTTCAGTCAGGAAAAACACACAAGCAGCAAAAGGTAAACCTAAGAAGCTGAACCTTGCACACTTGAAAAAGCACCTCTGTCATATTCCTGTTTTCTTTATTTTATGTGACAACCACAGGTGATCTTTCTCAGGTAAAGATAAAAAAGTGAACAGGCACCTGTTTCTGTAGTCATTCTGTGATTAGGCTCGCATATATATATTATATATCATATATTAACGCACCAGTGCTGGAAAAAGGTTGGACTCACTTTCACCTGAGGCAGACTATCAGTGGTTGAAAAATTATCAGGCAAATCATTTATAAAGATAAAGTATTCTAGTCGTTTTTTTCCTTGTGAATATGTTCTCTCTTTTTGGTAGGCTATTTATTTTGGTCTCATCATTCTACAAGAATGTCCAGCGTGGCCATGGAGCTCTGGGCGGCGGCTCATCTTGTCGGACAGCCCGGCTCCGCGGCTCGTCCTATCTGAACCCAAGAGCGAGCGGCAGTCAGTTAAGTTGTCAGTTTAGCAGTGCCATATACAGTCATTGAAATCAGTTGAGAAATGTAAACGTTATAGTGCTTTTTATCCAGAAAAACCGCAGCTCCCCCATTTATATACATATCGTATACATAACGTTATATTACTTGTATTTGTTTACAGGCCAGGCCAATATGGCGGCGACAACAAATGTGGCATCTATGATCGTGAACGGAGACATGAGACTGGTGGCTACTAAAAGAGTGCCTTGGTGAACTTGGAATTAGCACAACACCAGCCAGAGCGTGCACAAAACACAGGAAAATCCGTTATAGTAGCTGGTATCTTAAAAGGGCATTATATATGGTATATGGTTATTATGGTTTATACTTGGGAAAGTCACATGAAATTGTGACATTGAGTCGACCACTTGTTCAGTCCTTGCCATGCTTTTAGTCAAGACAATGCAGATTGACTTCGATTTACTAAGGTTATATAGTTAGCTTAATTTTAACTTAAAGTGCAGTAAACTTGGCATGTTTGGTAACTTGCAGTAACGTAAAACAATGTTCAACTGCTATAGCAACTTGGTTATAAATTGTTCCTAAACTAACAATAATTAAACAGGTCTCACCTTTGGGAAAATGGCAGTCCCTGAAACATTGATGTCCATGTGGTGCAAATGCCTTGGGCGAAGCCGCAGAAGTGCAAAATGCCTTGGGTGGAAGTGTAAAAGGTGATCAAAACCAATGACCCCCCCCAATGAGTAAAATGTATCAATTTTCTGCATCTTTGACTTTACTGATAAAATACAATTAAATTCTACTCAGTGATTCACAGCTGATTTTATTTTAATAAAACTGAGTAAAATGCAATTAATAAATAATTCAAATTTGTTGAATTCAGCTCAGTGTGATTCCAAACTGCACATAGTCTTTTTTATTATGTATAGGTTACTATTATGTATTTACTAAATATGAATTAACCCCAATCACAGTTTTTACAGTGTGGAGGTTTATCACAACACCTCACTGAAATGCAGCGCTAATGCCTTGAAAATGAATGTTTGTGTTGACTTTCATCTTGGTAAATTATTCATGTTGATGTATAGCCTTGACGACAAACACTTCGTTTCAATGATTATGGTAATGTGAAACAAAGGCGCACTGTTGGAAATGTCTGTCATTTGTACAGTTATTTACCACACACTGCATAGTAGAATGCAGCAAATTGTATTTACAGTCAGTAACTGTTGCATGATGGGAATTTTGGCTGATGTAATACACTGTGTACAGAGAGTTCATGTAATTTTTTAAATCGATTTAAGTTTCTGTATTTAACAGTTTTTATTGTTAAGACTCTGTTATGATTCAACGGATGGATTTATTCTGAACTGAACGACTTGAGGACATGTCCATGAGGAGGACTGGGACCAGGCAAACAATGAAGGTAATATTAAAAATGTTACAAATATAAATGTAGTTAATTAGCCTCAAGGTTGTCAGGTCTGATGTGATCAACTACAGCTTCATTAACAAAGACCACACCCACAAAGTTATGGATTTTGAAGTTTATCGCATGTCATGGATATATATGGTGATGTAAAGGATTTGAGGGTAAGGGGGAGGATACAGGGATGAAGGGATAAGAGGATGGGGAGTAGGGAATGAAGGGATGAGCCCCCGGAGAGATGGACATGGGTGTTTCTGATGTCGTTTAGATCATTATGGATGTAGGTGAGGTAAGGTGGCTGGTCAGGGACTCCCTGCTCTGAGGTGGAAGAGGCGGCTCTGATGTGAATTGAATGACCAGAGTACAACTCCAGATCCATGTAATATTTGGTGAAAGTGTATCTTGGAGATAAACAGAGGGTCTTGAGGGGTGCTCGATTAGCTAGTCTCATGTTAACGCCACAGATGGGTTCATATGGGCATAGTTTAGCTGAAAGAGGATAGAATGAGGTGGACTGGACTGGTTGGTCTTGCTGCTTTTTGAGATGAAAAATGAGAGAATCAGAAGAGTGAATGGAAATGACAGAGATGAAACGAGAGGAATGGAAGTCGAGGGTAGTAGCTTTGAACTCTTAGCAGCGCAGAAAGCTGAAAAATGCCAAAAGGAAAGTAGATTCTAAGGCTTTTTTTGGTAACTCTAAAGTGCTCTAACACATTACTTTTCTCGGTAGATAGCACAGTAACGTAACACATTCCTTTTTAATGGCAGTATTCTTGTAACATAATGACTTACTTTCTAAAAGTAACGTTACCCAACACTGGTCATAAAAGAAAGAGATGTCGTTCCAGGAGGTGTGGAAATGATGCCAAAATGCCATCTTGCATGCTTCATCAAGCGTGACATAGTCGTGGAGAGATGGGATGGAGGTGGTGATGGAAAGGAGGTGGGACAAGAACAATCAACCCTGAGGAATGATCCTGAAGGCATAGTTGAGGTAACAAAGCAGCAAAAAGAAGTTGTTGCTTAGTATGTCTGTGGGCCAGAAGGAAGTTTGAACTGAGAAGAGAGATTCAGTGGACAGTGGGGCAGGGTAGCTTGAAGTAAGATGCAGTCTAAGGTGATGCCAAGAAATTCTAGCAATGTGCTGGGACCACATGTTTTCTCTGAGAAGAGGGGAAAAGATGCCAGAAGTCGGAAGGAATGGGGAGGAGTTAAAAGGCACTGTTGATGTCTGCCTTGACAGACAGACAATCTGCCGAGACAACCAGGCTCCTTGGCCTGCAAGATGAATGATGGTGGGGGCATTGTCGATTGTTGTATATTACATGGAGAAGTCTGGGCTGGGAATGAGGCTATTAATGCTTGGGACAGTGGAACTGTAGGGGGATTAAAGGTCTATGATGAGTCTTTTTTCTCCTGAAAATTTCCTGGTTGGCTACACGGATGGGGCTGCCCTGAATGTGGGGAAAGGTGGATGGTAGAATGGATGGATCAGGAAAGCCTCTTTAACTTCTTTATACAGGAGTTTATTGACTGCTTTAGGGTTGGAAGTGGCTGACTGTAAATTATGGCATGTATAGGAGGTATCTGGCATAACTTGGGTGGAAGCCATGTGTGATACCTTGTATGAGAAAGTTATATGGGGGATGGTCTGGCTGATGCAACTGGGTGCACTGGAGGTAATGCTGTGGCTAAAGTGAAGCTGTTAGGTGCGGGGAGATAAGTGGGAAAAGTGCTGAAACTGGCTACTGGTGGAGCTGTGGAGAAAAGCGCTGCATTTAAGGTGGGATAGACATCATTAGATACATGTGGGATATGGGAAGGGGGTAGGTGAGGGAGGGGGAAAAGAAGAAATAGTGGGAAATGGGGGATTTTGGCTGATGAAACCACCATGGTTTGTGGGAGCAGCCTGTGTGGCCTTAATGGCAGGTCCCGAGGTGGGAGGAGTTGATGTGGCCCAAGAAGAGGGAATAGGAAAGGCGGAGGCAAGAAGAGAGGAAAGGATGCTGGGATAATGGGATGCATGTGCTCAGATTGCTTGTGACTAAGGGGAAATAGTAGAAGAATGAGTGTGAAATGAGTTGTGAAAGTGGCAAAGTGTGTGTGTTTTTAATTTTATAAATCAAGGAAGGGTCAACTGCTGCCTCCTCTGGTACCTCCACTGCACTTACCGCTCTTTTGACATCTGCAACCTGTGATGTCTCCTCTGCTGCTCCATCTGTGGCTTGTCCCTCAGCCCATACTGCTGCTGGCTTCCTGCCATTGGCTGAAGATGTGGAGAGTGCTCCTGGTCTGGAGCCTGGTTGGCTGCTGGCAAAGATGGTGAAGACCATACCACCTCAGGATCAAAAATGGATCTGAGCAGCACTTTAGAAGCACCAGCTACTGCGCACTGTCCTGAAACTGTGGAATGATCCACCAGAGCCAATGATCATTTCATTAACTGAGACCATGCCATTGTTTAGTGTAAAGGTAATTTTATTTGAATTGACAGAAGGCTTGATGAGGGTAGGGAAGGGGGTCAAGGTAGTTGGATGAAGGAAAAGGGGGTCGAGGTAGGTGGACGAAGGAAAAAGGGGGGTCGAGATCGATGGATGAAGAAGAAGGGGTATGTCTCGATGAGTGCGTGTCTCGATTTACGTGGCTTCATTATCCCCAAAAAGGTTTACTGGGCTATGGGCTCATCGGATATCAGAGTCGAGGAGATGGGCTGTTCAAGATTGTTTGCCGAGATGTGATGAAGAGGTGGAAGAACTGAAGGTTTAGTAGTGCATGGTGAGTGAGTGCAGCGTCGGTGTACGGCTGGATGTCCTCAGGCTGGGTGATTTGGTCATTGTAAAAGAAAAGAAAAAATGCTGTTCCGTAGAGAGAGGAAGAGAGGAAGATGGGCCATGTTCGTGCTCCATTTTACGGGAGTTGTCAAAGGTGATGTAGACATAGAGGGAAGGAATTATGGGTGGCAGGGACGGTAAGTGGGAGATCGACTTTGAGGGCTGGTGTGAACAATGAGGTTGAGGTGTCTGAGCAGGGAGAGGAGCTGGTGCTTAGTGCAGCAGAGGAGATTTGATGTTGCTTCCCGGTTGGGAGGGATGCTTGGGAGGTAGCTGTGTCAAGGGTGATGCAAACGAATTAGAGGGATGTGCTGGATCCTACGCTTAATTTGGCAGAAAGGGGCACGCCTGAGTCGAATGCGTAGTCGAGGATAAAGTCGATGCCTGGATGAAAACCGAAAGTGGAAACATGAGTGAGGGAGTGGACGAACTGACTGGTCGGGGTGGTGTTTTGAGTGGACTTTGAGGTGGTGATGTCGATGGGGGTTTAGAGGTATTGGCTTAGTCAGAGTGCGTGTTCGGTGGGGTTGTGAGGCCAAGTGGACCTGGCATGGGCTCTGCCGCAGAAAGAGCAGGTTTGGAGAAAGTGGCAGCTAGATGCGTTGCAACCCAGGTTGTTGAAGTTATTGCACACCATCCTGCCACCCTGGTAGAGGACTGGCCTCTCCCTTTTGTCGACACTGTGGGGAAGCAGGCTGTGGGTGGATGGTGGCATGGTTGGCAGGTGGGGAGGGAGCAGGAATGTCGGTGATGGGGAGGAGGTGTAGCGGTTGTCTGACTATTAAATGTTGGAGGAGTACATGCGGGTGGGGCAAGAGGGTGGGGAATTTGGGCAGTGATGATGCATTCGGTGGCTGGGTGTGAGGGAGCTTTGCAAAGGTTGCAAGTCAGGGAGGGTCTTGCTACTGGGGCCCCCCAGTACATGCCGTGGTTGAACTGGTGAAGACAGCCTGCGGCTTGGGAGGAAAAAAGAACATGGTAAGTGTACAAACCTGTGCTGCCGAACCTGTGCCTGCTGGTGGAAAGGTAGTTGTCCAGCTCAGCCCTGCGGTCTGGAAGGACGGAGCAGATGGTGTCCTGATAAAGGGAAAGGGCGAAGGGGGGCTAGAAAAGAGGAAAAATTTGGGGAAGACCAGCAGTAGACGAGCCCTGGCCTGAGGTGGCAGTGGCCGTGTGCGCGGTGGTGTGGTTGGTAGTGGTTGCTGTAAGTGAGTAACTGGGGGTAGCTGCAGGAGCTACGTTAGTGGGAGAAAAGGAAGAAGGAAGAGAAAAAGAAAGGATATTGAGATGGAGGGATGCATGTGTAAGGGATGATTGTGCAGCCTGGGGATACAGGGAAGAGAGGAATGAGGAAAAAAGGTGGGACAGGTGAGACATATGGGGAACAGGCATGGGGGGGAAATACCAGGCCCTCTGCAGGGGCTGGAGGAGATTGCAGGTCCGCTGCAGCAGGCTGCGAGGTGACGTCATCAGCATTGGATTGGAAAGGCGCAGGTGGCAAATTAGCGAGGGAGAGAGGTGTGGTCTAGATATAATAACGTCATTTATCATCAGGCCCGCACTCCAGAATGCTTTTTCACCCACCGGCTTCTCTTGTTACCTCTGTAAAGTCAGGATTACCTGTCCTGTTTGTGGAAAACAGCTCACAGGCTACGGAGTCCACAATAGAGCCTGTCAGGTTCCGGAAGTGGACAGATACAATCCGAGACTCTGGTTCAGTTCTGTTGGATGCAAAACCAGTTATTATCTTGGACCAGCTGAATTTGGCACACAGGCTGGTGGTAGAGGAGGGCTAAGGCTCAGGTTGGTGGCTCCGCCAAGGAGGAGAGGTGACTCATGGTTGCACAGGCTGTAAGGTGAGCGTGACACAGGGAATCCTAGGTGGAGCAGGCTGGTGGCAGAGATGCAGGAGGCTGGGTCATGGTGAAGCCAGGAAGCTTTAGCCAGGAGTAGACTGACCACACGCCTGGTTGACGGAATAATCTGGCAGTGAGTGGAGTGGAGACCAGGGTATTTAACCTAGCGCTGATTGCATCAATGCGCTGCAGGTGTGTGACAGGTACCAGCTTCGGCCATATGGGAAACCAAGCCCAAGCAGCTCTACAGCACCTCTGATATACACACAAGCAAAAAAAACTCCACCAACAGGCCACAGCAACTGTTGAATTGTAACACAGGCTTTGCAAAGGGGACCTCCTCGTGGCATACATCTATGAGCAATGAGATGGGCCAAATCCTCATCAGTGTCCTGACTGCTCTAGAAGGTCCAGCTCTGTACATCATGGCAGCAGACCTCATCTGCAGGTACTGTGATGCTGGTGTGGCTCCTCCTCAGCTACTTCATGAAGAGACTGACTGTTGTCAGGGGGGTGGAGGACACACCAAACTCAAACTCCTCTGTACCTCATCTTCGTGGCCAGACTGTCATGCTGTATTTTTGAGTGGGACAACAAAGATGTTACCATGCTAAGAGAACAAAGAGGGAACAGCTGAAGCGAAAATATGTCCCTGGCATCAAATAATAACTGGACCAGCAGATCACCTAGGAGGAACTGGCTCTGCACAGCAGAAGGCGGACAAGAGGAGAGAAGTAGACCATCATCATGACTGAACATCTTCTCAATGAGCTGATTGGGGTAAAGGGCAGAGACTTTCTTGGTGTCCCACTCTTGGACCAGGAGAGGATGTAGCACATCTGGCGAATTCAGAAGAAGCATGTCAAGTGCACCCAGGACGAACCAGATGTGCTTCTGTACACTGAGACAGGAACCACCACCAAGGTGGGCATTGTTTTGCCAAACTACAGCTGAACAGGTTCCTTCTAGGTTAGTAAGAATCGCTTTTTTATCAGCAAGATTAATTTATTCACAGTTTTATTACATTTTATGCTGTTATTATTATTATTATTATTATTATTATCCTAGAAACACTGAAAGAATAAAACCATTTCATATAACAAAACACACACAAAATAAATGACTGTTGTTATTATTATTGCTCAAATTGTCATATTTTCTTTTTTTAATCTTAAGGAACAAGTGCCAACTGTCTGAATTTCCAGCTGTACCTCCTGGAAGGCCTTTACAGGACCGAGAGGCTGCATCCCTGACAGTCAAGCCTCCCTCACTGCTCAGCTACTCAGAGGACTTTGTTTACTGTGTCAACACCTACAGTGTCAAGGTGCTTGGAAGAAAGCTTTTCCCTCTTTTTAGCCTGCTGTTGTTTACACTGGTGAGGTTTAGCTTTCCATCATGATGAGGGTTAGGGTTAGGTGATATTTTAAATTAAACAAGAATTATCTTTTTTTGAATTTGCTGAAAGCTCATTTTCCTCTTTCTATTCTCTCATCTGTCCCATGGGAGCTTATAGGCATGTGTAACAGGGTAGACCTGTATCAGTAATAGATTTTGTGCATTTTGTTTGGCACTAGTGGTGGATTTTGTGGTGCATGTGTGGGTGTGGCTTTACAGAGTGAGTGTGTGTGTGCAGTGATCTCATGGTGATGGGCTAATCTGAAACAGGTGTGCTGGGCATGACTTCAGCCAGCTTAACTACCCCCACACACACTCTCCTTCAGTCTCCCTCTGCTCTTCTTTGTGACAGGTACCTGTGTGCATGTGTCCTGAGGCCTCTCTCTACCTAGGAAACTGTAAGTTGAATGTCTTGTTATCTTGTGTTGAGTCTCCCTCTGCTCTTCTTTGTGACAGTTTTGTGGTGTGTGATGTGGGCTGGAGTAGTCTTAGGACGGTGGGTCGGCCTGGAAGCAACTGCAACGGCTGAGCAGCAGCAGTGCCTTGCAGCCACACAGAGTTGAGTGCAGCAGTCATCAGCAGCACAGCATGCGGCGTCAGCAGCTGTAGTACAGCCACACCGAGCCAGTGCATCAGTCGACCAGCCGGATCCAGCCTGCCAGCCTGGTGACAGTGAAGCCCGGCCACTCACTAGGCCACACAGAACCCACACCTTCAGCCATCCCCCTCTAGTATTTTTTTTAATTAATTTCCCCTGCACTCAATTAACTTTTTAGATATTTATGGATATGAATAATAAAGGACTCATTTAAATTCTATCTCTGTCTTGTTGTTGTCTTGCCCACTATCCATTGGCTGGTCAATTGCTCGAACTGAAAGAACACTTTACACATAGATTACCTATACCGCCAGACTGGAAGGGCTATGCAGGATGTACAGCCTGACTCAGAGAGACAGACCAGATGCGAGAGAGTGTTGGTACTGAGAAGGAATTGGAAGATCTGTCATGATTTGGAGTTTTCAGGTGGGTTTTCTGTGCTTGGTGTGTTTTTCCTTCTGCCTGTGTGTTTCAGAGGTGCAGCAGAGACTGGGCATGTTTTTCCTGGAGGGCTGGAGCTTGCCACACACACCTGCAGCTAATCACCTCATCACTCCTGGTTAAATACCTTGGTCTACTCTTCATTCGCTGCCAGATTGTTTCAGACACCACACCATGGTAGTTAACCTTCAAGCCTTGATCCAAATGTTTTTGCCTAGTTGCTTTTTTTTGTCTTTTGACCAGATTTAACCCTGTTTCTCCTCGTTCCTCCCCAGTGTTGGCATCTCCACGCTCTCCCGCACCCCTGCCACCAGCCACACTGCTTCTTAGATTCCCCAAGCTGAACCTACTCCAGGACCTCGTCTACCTACTGGTAACACTGTACCACCACCACCCAGCCCGCCACTATGCTTCTCTGCATTCTCTGGAGTTTCCTGACTGGTAACCCCTCTCCTCACGGAGCCCTCTTCATTCTGCTTCAACGAGCTACCCCTGAACTGCACTTGATCAATTGTTCAATAAATCACATTTAAACCTTCTACAGTCTGGTAGTCTGCTTTTGGGTCCTTCTACAAACATTCAACCTGTCACAAGATGAGGGCTTTGAAGATACTGGCTAGGACCTGACTGTTGAGCTATTCGAGCTGTCCTTTGGCCCATCGCCTGTCACCATCAGTTTAGCCAGCATTCCAACTCCCACTTCTCTCCAGACCACTACTTGCTTCTCTGGGCATCTTGTATCACTCCGGCAGAACCTGAGAATCAACTGGTAAATATTCTCACATGTTATCATACTTGGTCACTGGCTCATGATGATTACAATTTTGATTGTATTTCATTTTACAGACTATGTACCGAGCGTAATGATATGCGCTCAGATATGCCCTCTGGCCCAACAGTCTTTCCTGGCAGCTCTATAAGAGTCCTCCCACCTCCTTCCAGCTAATATTGCTGCTTCTGTGAGTGCTGGCCCCTCCATTTCATCACCCATCACCCCAGCAGCATCTCAACAACAGCTGGTAAGTGTTTTTGACACGTGATGTACCATAATCTCTTAAACTGTTGGTATGATGTGAGTTTTTTATTTATCTTTTTTTCCCAGGCTTTGGATTTGCTGACAGGGTTTCCTCTGGACCATCATTTGTTACCACCAGCTCAGCCTCCTTCCATCCTATCCTCACCACCCTCACAACCACTGTCTCAGCTGTTGCAGCTACTGCTCACTCTGGATCACCAGTCATCGCCCCAGGCAGCATCTGAGCAACAGCGTGACAGATGTTATTTTCTGCTTGTGATAGTGTTTTTTTTTTTTTTTTTTAACTCTTATTTGTCAGCCTGTGATGAGCATAGTGTCCGAGGAATGGACTGGGTAGACAGCCTGGCAGAATACTTAATGGGGCTCAGGACTAACACTCCAACCAGCAGGCCAGTACCATCATTGCACATTCTTACTACAGTAAGATTAGGCAGATGGTCCTGGGTAACGGGGAGGTTATGTATGACACTTATCTGCAGTTGTTTGTCAAACAAAACTCATTCAGTGGCAGAACAAGCAACTGAAAGGGCAGGAATGTAGTATTCTGCTGCAAGGGGTAAACTTGCCTGCCTCGATTCCTGTTGCTTCTGTGCTACTTCCACCTGTACAGGTACGCCCCACTGCTGCACCTCCACTGCCTGGCCCCCAACATCAGTACCACTTACCTCAAAGTACAGTAGGGCTGGCAGTGGTCAAAAGGAAGTTGGCAACTCCAGCCCAACACCCACACACTGCACAGTATGTCCACCCAAGCTTGCCAGCTCAGAGGCAGTTGTTCCCTCAGCAGGCAACTGTGAGAAATTCTCAAATGTCCCTTCTTATTTTGATATTATTCTTACATATGAAACTTAACAATATAGATACATTATTTATTATGTAAAGTGAAATCTTATTGTTTGTGCTTCCAACATGAGTTCTGTCTTGTGATAGTTATGTGGTTGCAAAGTATGAATGGATGTATTCATGTATTGTATATGGTATAATGTGCCGTGAAAATTAACATAAAGGAACTTAGGTAAGGAGTTCATCCTGAAGGGGGTTGGTGAAGCCTCTATGTACAAGTGTTTTGACCTTAGGTTGATGTAAGACACACAACAGTGGTTGAAGTATATAAGAAGTTTATATGTATCATGAGATGGAGGTGGAGATGAATGGAATAGTGTTTTGAGAAAGATCATATGCAATCTTGTGACTGTTATAATTGAATGTATTATTCATTATTACAAAAGCTTGAGGAAAGACTGTCTTTCCTCAGTCAACATCTATGCGCTGCTGGTGTGTGGCTCTTGCTCGCAAGCAATAAAGAACTTCTAGAAAAGAAATATTGTGTCGAACTTGGTGTTTGACCAACTCTCATCTGCACTAGACAAGCGACTGATTTTCAATTGCCACGACACAACCCAGCTACCTCCACCCTCCTCAGCCAGAAGCTATTTATTTCTATTTAATTATATTTGTTAACAAATGATTATTACCTCTGCCAAGGAGGCTATGTTTTCACCTGTGGAGGTTGGTTGGTTGGTTTTGTCGGCAAGATTACACAAAAACTCCTGAACAGATTTCCGAAATTTAAATGGAGGATGGGCTCCAGCCCAGAATAGATCTCATTAGCTTTTGGTGCAGATCCAGATGAAGGAACACATTTTCCAATATTTTTGTCAATTTCTCAGGAAATAATGGATGATCTTGAATTTAAAAATATCAGGCTTATTTAGGTGGCTGGTACCTATGAGTGAATACAATTTTATGCAGACCCGAATAAAAATCTGGATCTAGCAGATTTTAAATGTAACATCCGAGATTGCAGTAGGCTTCATTGAATTAAAGGTGTGTGTTTATAGTAACAAGTCTGTCTGTGTGGTTTTTTTTTCTGTTTGTGAGAGATACCAAAAATATCTGTTCAAACAGGAGTCAAGCCTGTTTAATTAATTGTTTCTACTAATGTTTCTTACATTCGTAAAAGTCACATTTCTACATAATATAAGCATTAAACAACACAATCTTCCGATTTTGATGTATATAGCATCTATAATGAGCCACTCTCTTATTGTAATCACTTATTAAGTTTGATTTCACATATTCTTATCTCTTGTTGAAAGTTTGGGTTAATACAGAGATGTTCCTGCTGAGATTTGAACCAGCAACCTTCGGATCACCCGCTCCACATAATAAATTCTAGCACAGTGTTGTGTTTGTACATATTTCTTAAACAAAATGAATCTAGATTCAGACTCCTTTTCTCTGTTTGCTAAATTGTGCACCTGAAGGCTCAGACCTTGAAATGTAAAAATGCAAAACCTACAACTTGCCTCTTGTCCATCTGCCAGTAAGGCCTGCCAAGGAAAAGTAATCCCACTACAGAGGTATGTCGTCTTTTATATCATTAAAACAATTCCGTGTTGTATAAAGACGTTTCATTTGTACAAGCTAGCTTAAATTAAAACAAAACACAACTAGCTAATAATGCTGGATAATGAAGCTATGTTAGCTGCTAAGGATGTTTATGAATCATCTAAATGTCAAGCCTGTTAACTTATTTGGCTGACTTGCTGCTGTCTGGTTAACTGCTGCTGCTGTTTAGTGTTCCTCCTACATAGAATGTTAGACATTGTGCTGAAATCCGCTCACCAATATGTAAATAATTACCCATATTGTTGGGCATGTGTAACTATTTAATTGTAGTGCAACCTCTTTTATTTTAATGCATAATCACAAGTAGGTAATAATTTGTTACGTTGAACCACTGGTGCTAGTAGTACTGTGTAGGCTGCAGCAGTTGTTTGTCCTTCTGTCTGCTGCAGCCACATGTATTTGCTTGTACAGTAATAGTCAGGCTAATCTACTTTATAACTGTCAGGGCCCTGATCAGCCGGCCCTGATCAGCAACATCGGTGAATTGGGATGTCTGCACAGAGCCCAAAGGATACTAAAAGACAATATCCACCTCGGCCACAGTCTGTACACCCTGCTGCCATCTGGCAAAAGATACAGAGGTATCCTTTGCCATACTACCAGACTATGAAGCAGCTTAATTCCCCAGGCCATGAGATCCTTTAATTCATCATCAACACTCCTTTTTCCAAACTAGATGTATAGAATGACTCAAACATTGTCTGTTTTTTTTTAAATCCTTGTGATTTAACAATAAATGTACCTTCTATCTTGTATCCAACCAACCCAACTTGCTGACAAACTGCATTCAGTTGTTTCCACCCACTGAGGAGCTCACTCATCTCAGACATTATTTATGTACTGTACACAAAAGTGTTGTGAAGTCTTCTTTCCTCTTTTTCAATTCTTCTGAAAAACTGGACCCTCTTTTACTGTCCACTTCTCCACCAGCAAGCTAGTCGTATGCACTGCACTTACATCTTAAGTGGTGTTTATATGAAGAATTTGTGTGTGGATGCTGTGCTGTAAACTGAGCTCAGCCTGCAGTCTGCTTTAATCCAAACCATCCAGTCTGACTTAGGAGGAGTATTTACTCACACTGTAAACCCATAACCAAAGAGGTGTGGGGGTGGGGGAAGGGGGATGCTGAAAACAGAAGAACAGAAAGGGGGAGAGGTTTTTTTTTCCTCAGATGTGTATAAGTGTGTCTTTGGTTGAAATGTGGTGTGTGTGTGTGTGTGTGTGTGTGTGTGTGTGTGTGTGTGTGTGTGTGTGTGTGTTAGTGTGTGTGTGTGCGCGCGCGCGCGTGCGTGTGTGTGTGTGTGCGCATATGTAGTGGTACCTGTGCTCCGTCTTAATCTGTCAGCTGCTCCGACACTGAGATCTATCTTGCAGCAGTGGGCAGGAGAGTGGGAAAGAGAGGGCAGTAATTAAACCTCTTGGTGGATGGTGTGTGTGCATGTGCATTTGTGTGTGCATCTATGTCTGTATTTGTGTGCAGATGTGTGTAGGTGAAATCTCATTCCACTGTGCAGGTTTGTGTGTGTCTACATGTGGGTGTGTGTGTCCCAATGCTTTTTTTTTTTGCATGTGTTTGTCCACGTGTTCACAGCATAGTGTGTCTACATCAGCATGTCTTTCAAAATAAGTGTCCCAACTTGTGTGTGTGCACGGTGCACTTTGGGTGACATTTTTATTGCCAGCGGATGGAAGCAATATCTCGTCTACAAGGCTAGACGTGGGTGACAAAATGGCATCTTAATTTTCTTCAGGGAGCAGTGACTCACTCCATCAACTCCACATGAGCGCTAAACTCAATCATTCAGCAGGCTGAGCGTCAAGCCCAGGCCACGCTTAGCATTTCTATTAGCCTAATGTTTGTTTACAGGTGCAAACCCTGAGCATTACATTACATTATTGAGCGCAGATCCCATTTCATCCTGTATGACAATAATGAAGTCAGGAGTGGGTTAAGTTGAGGAGTGGACCTAGTGATTGTTGAAAGCCATGTCAAGAGGCTGAGTGTTGGAATTTGTTTAGGTTTCATTAAGGATTAAGACAAGTCGCTTCAGGCTCCAGATGGAGGATCAGGACTGCAGTCTTCAACTGGAAGTCAGGCTTTTCCCTATGTACTATGTAGTTTTGGAGAGGACATTTTAAGAGAAGAGAAAGAGAGAAAGGTCGAGAGAAAACGCAGTCATGATTGACTTTCATAACTGATGAAACTGAATAAACAAACTGTCCTCAAAGGACAACACAATTTCATACTATTTTACTTGGTTAATATTTGCAGGACCATTCTAAATAACAATCTGTCTTGCTTCAAACAGTATTCCTCTGAGGGCAGCTTGGCTATTCAGTTATAGAAATATATCAAATTTCTGATGTTACATTAGACACATTCGTACTGTAAATATACACTTTTTTGTGTGAATTTCTTTTTCAAAACTACATAGTATACCTTTAAATCAGTGTGGTTTAAATCCTGATTAAGCAGAAATCAACCATGTATTTCAGTTCCACCTGGTTCTTAAATGGTTTTCATCCAACTGCTGCTCACATATTTAGGGAATTCCAGAAAGTTCAGACATAGAGAATGCTAATCTGTTTACACTGTTAGTAGTCTAAATGTTGGTAAAATGCTGTCAGAGGATTACATCCTTGAACGTGAGCCAGTAACTTCTCAACTAATTTCACTGCTGTTACCTGATATGCACATAAGCACTGCTATTGTGAGGCAGCAGAAAGTGACTGTGCCAAAAGTCAGCACAGCATTTTTCCTGCTATTTGGAGGGCGCATTATTCATACAGTGATGTGACAGTGATATGACACTCTGAATTTATGATCAATTTAAATGTTTCCATGCTTAGTTATGTAACTGTGAAGTCGTATATTTAATCAGCTAAACTAGCTAAACTAAAAGCTTGAAACTTGTCAGCAGAACATTATTAAGATACTAACTGATCCTGTTCGCACGTCAGGAGTTTCAAACAATCAATGAAGTTCCTCCATCTGCTGTTCCTCATGTTAAGGGATGTACACATATCATTTCTGCTGATGGAGGATTGCTGCAGGTTATGTCATTAAAGGGGACATATTATGCAAATCTCACTTTTTCCTTGGTTTAGTATGTATATTTGTGTATCCGGAGTGCCTCCCCACCCCTTAAGCATAAGTTTCGACAACTAAGTCAATATTTTGTACCTGCCGGAGTCAGGAAATGAGTCTCTAAATGAGCCATTTGGATTTCACCCGGACTGTTACTTAACAGTCCGGGTGATTTGAATACTGCAGCCCTCGCGCTGGCTATCTCCTCCCACACTACGCCAGCTACCTGAACGAGGATCTGCCATTTTCTCGTTCTCGCTTCACTTGTACGCGACAGCCTGACCGCTACCATGCACAACCCGAAAGCCAAGCACTGCTGCTCTGTCTTCGGATGCACGGATCCTCCTGTTTCGCTACATCGCCTCCCTACCAAAGAGGATATCAGAGTGAAGTGGCTACTTTTTATTTATCAGGGAAACGTCCCAGCTTCAGTGAGCAAAAGCGTTATGGTCTGTGCCAGTCACTTCACGCCGGACTGCTTCAGCAACCAGGGTCAGGACTGGACGCTGGACTGGCAACAAGATTGTCCCTAAAAGATGGATCCATACCCACTGTCAATGATGGAACTGTAAGTATTTAAAAAACAGTGTAGTTTGTGTTACTTTGGCCGTTTAGCACATGAGCTAATGCTAACCGTTGATGCAAATATGAGGCTGAACTAACATTACATGTGAAGTTATCAACGTTGGGCTTACTGGCCGTAGGATTCACGATAATGTTAATGTTACCAAACGTTAATTTGTCATATCAGCACTCTTAAAACATGACAGTGAATTGAGAAAATGAATTAGGATATTGAGATTTTATTGCTTCTAACCGGCCGGTGAGCTACTGCTCGGCCGTGAACATGGGGAGGAGACGGTGTGAAATGTCTCAGTTATTAGCGGCCGGTGAACCACTGTTCAGCCGTGAACAAGCAGAGGAGACGGTGTGAAATGTCTCAGTTATTAGCGGCCGGTGAACCACTGTTCCGCCGTGAACAAGCAGAGGAGATTGTATGAAATCGTCTCAGTTCTTCGCGGACGGTGAGCTACGTTAATTCATTAGCATGTTGTGCTAAAGGACAGTGTGTTAGACGCCCAGGAGTATCTTGGCAGTCTAACGACTTCCTGTGTGTTGGTATACATGTAATACGTGTGTAGCGTTAGCTGCTGGCATGGGAGACCAGACCTGAGAGCACCAACACGTTATCTGCAGTAAAGCAATCACTACTTTCTCTTGGAGCCGGAGACAGGGGTTACCTGCTACATGTCTGCTGTGCTACTATCAGTTATATGCATGCATGGACACAGAAAAGTTGCTTCGCAAATGTGTATAGCTCGTTGCAATGGTAACACCCCTGCTGTGCTCAATCCTTTGTTTTTTTCGACCAAAGCATGTTACTATCATTCCATTTAGACATCAAGGAACCATGTCAACAAGCAGAAATGAGCACAATA
This sequence comes from Pagrus major, assembly GCF_040436345.1. Lineage (NCBI taxonomy): Eukaryota > Metazoa > Chordata > Actinopteri > Spariformes > Sparidae > Pagrus > Pagrus major. Next base: position 3,179,461 of record NC_133229.1, read on the forward strand.
TGTCACCTTTAATATTTTCCTCATCAAAGACGTATTTCACCCACCTGCATCTGGGGCTGTCACCTTCCAAGCAGAAAAATAAAGGACACCACTGGCAGCCAGGGCGCCGCTCCGCAGGTGCCTGACCACCACTGGCCAAAGGGTGGTGGTAAATCATATTGTAGACCTGCGTTAACAGTAGGATGACAGATTTTTAATTAAATAAATCAAAATATTTTTTTTTATATAGACCCAAATCACAATCACATTGCCTCAGTGGACTTTAAAATCTGTACAGTGAATGACATCCTCTGTCCTTAGACCCTCGATTAGAGTGTAGAAAAACTTGCCATATTACAATAAACAGTATGAATTTTACAGTATTTTTTATTTATTCTTTCATTCATTTTGTCTTTGTTGTTTTTTGATGAAATCATGAATGATACTATCAATATTACATTAAACTATTTTCTGATTGTATTAATTGTCTAATGACGATGTATTGATGTTGTAATGATGATATATCCCCCAGGCCATAGTGTGAACACAGATTTGGCTAAAATAATTGTCATCTGCCTGTCCTGAAAAGTAGTCACACAAGCCAAACAGTGAAAACACACAGAAATAGCCTATCTACATACATCTGATAAAAAAAATTAGTAAAACACTATTGTGGCTAAAACACTATTTTAGTTTTAACATTTTATACTGTTGATTAATTCTACTGAAGGATGCAATTTTCAGAATGATAAAGCATGAGTTTATAACATAATAGTTGTGTATTTTTTCTTCACATCAAGGGGAATACATTTATATTGATCCATATTTAAATCAATCAGTGTTTATGTATCACCTAGCACTGTTTCCCATAAGTTAACGAGACTCTGGCAGCCCGCCATAGCCTACTTTGCTGTGCCATGGTCTCATATTGCTCCAGACATGTTTTTTACCTCTCTTAGAAGATTTGAAGATCAGTAACGTTTTGCGTCCTTGCTTCAGCAAAGCATCTCTCACTCCCAGTCAGTCTACAGCCCTGCCCCCTTCTGTACACGTTCAGTTGATGTGCTAGCTTGTAGTCAATCTCTCTCCAGTCTGTTTGTCTGTCTCATTAACCTAGCTGGGCAGTGCATAGCCTATATCTTGCCAGGCCTGGACTGGGACAAAAATTCGGCCCTGGAGTCTTTGGTCCAGACCGGCCCACGACAATCCGCACACAGATACTGTGCCAACTCAGTTCATGTGAAAGCATGTTTTTGAATGACAATAAATGAACCTTGAACCTTGAACTCACCCCGTTGATGTACATATAAACACACAAGCCCTTAATAACAGTAGTATACTGAACAATACCCCATATATTCTGGAGCCTTGAATAAAATAAATGATGATTACACAGTATGTTGCTCACCTGCTCTTCAGAATGATACTGGAGAAAGGATTTAAGATTCAAGAGTGTGTATTTATCACTCACTCATATAACAATGTAATACAAAGTGCAACTATATCCAAGAGTATTGGATAGATAGTTTAATAATAGTACTTGTAAGACACAGTTGTTTTAGTATTAAATGTGTCTGCATGTGGCTCACTGTGGCCACAAGGGTGCAGTATTTAAGTTCTGTTTACATGGTTTTAGGCAGCAGGCACACACCTGCTTAAGTCTTCCTTCACCTGCTCCTCCTGCACCACCGCTATAGCAGCGGGAGCCTCACTTGCCTCACTGTCCAACTGACCCACTGCTGAAGCAGCAGCATCACTGCTGCTAGCTCCGGCCACGCTGGCCCCCGCAGCAAACATTTCAGAAATTGTTTTGCTCTTAGCAGTGTCAGTCGCAGGAGTTTTTTTTTTCTTGTCTCTTTGTTTTTCAGCTCCACCTTTCCGTTTTTTACCTACATTCTACATTTCGTAATTCTCGTTTTTTCATGTGCTGGTGTTTTTTGTTTCTCTCACTCTCTCATCATGACTGCTTGTCATTAAAGGTGATTGGACGAGGGGGGGTCTAGAACATGCGTGGGTGGGACTCCTGGCCTCTGTAGCTTATCATAGGGCCATTGGGCCAGGTATTCTTTAGACAGACAAGCCAATGGGCCTCTGCTGTGTCTGCAGGCTGCAGCAGAGTTCTGTGGGCCGGTGCATGTCTCTGCCCCTGGGCCGGGAGAGTTACCATGGCAAGGCGCAGCAAAAAATAAATAAACAAATAAAAAATAAAAAACGGGCAGCCATCGGCCCATTATTGATCGGCCCACCGGGAAAAGTCCCGGTACTCCCAATGGCCAATCCGCCCCTGTATCTCACTGTCTGTGTTTTATTTACCAGCCACTTCCAGCGCTGTTCTGTGACTCTGTGCCTGAAAACTTAAGACTGAAATACAACTCATGTTATTCATTACGTTTGATAAATGCCAACGGCCAGCATGTTAATGAACCACAGCTTGGAAAGATAACCCTGTTGTGTGTGTACACGTGTTCACATGCGTTTGCACAAAATGACCATTGCGTTTTCCAGCAGCAACCTCAACCATACAGACATGATATAGTTAAGATGGCACTCACAGACACTCAAAATTTTAAAACAAGACAATGACTATCTGGTCTCTCAGTCAACGTTTAGTGACAGGTCAGGACTAATAAACTACAAGATTGATATTAACTGACTAAAGCTCATAGGCTTGTGCTAACATTTTATAGCCAGAGCTGTGTAGTAGAGTAAATTGTGAGGACTGGGCTAATCACCAGGCAGCAGAGCCAAAGCTTAGTGTTATATTTGATTATTTTCTACATTTTATATTTTCCACAATTTCTCATTCATGGTCATGTTATTTATGAGATTATTTTTTCTCTCAAAGTGCACCAGATTGCCTTCAACTTTAAAAATGTGCCAAGCCATAGCATTTGTAAATGGACTTTGTTAAATTAAAAAAAAGAAGAAAAAATGACCTGCCGCTGCAAGGCCCGCACTCTCTCACCCTATCACTGACGATCTCTCATTCCTCATGCCTAAAACTAACCAACCAAACCAATCGCTGCTATGAGTATTCAGGTCAGTCACTAGTAAGAGGCTGAATGCGGGTGGGATGATGCTACATTCAAAGCAACTTGGAAATATGGGACAAACCGTGTCCTGTATTGATTAAAAACAGGACGCAATATTTAAGTGTAAAATATGGGATGATTCTATTTTTTACGGGACAGGTGGCAACCCTACATGCATCCCAACTGCTATTAATCAGAATGACAATATTTATGATCCCTCAATGGACTGAGATCCGTGCATCAATACTACAAACAGAGGGATGAGCAGTGGTACTCCTTCTCCTTCTTCTCGATCATAGCAGATTCGAGCAGGCCTGAAGCAGCTCCCCCCCCACCCCACCCCGCCTGCCAGCCAGATGCTTTACCAACGACGAAACAAAACCCAGGTGTCCAGTTATTTTCTCTAAATGTGTATGTGTTTGAGTGTTAATGCCAAAAAATAAAAGTAACACAAATAAGAAAAGAAATAAGAAAAACAAAAATTGAAGAGTTACCACCATTGTGTTTTTTTCACTGGGACAGCAGGAGAGGTAGTCTGCAGTCATGCTGAGTCTGCCGGAGATGTGGTGTACTATGAAGTGGAAGGGTTGCATGGCTTGGTACCATCGTGTGACATGGCCATTGGTGTCCCTCATCCGCTGCAACCACTGGAGGGCCATGTCTGCAAAGTGAACTCCCTCTTACCCCTACTTACCCAACGAAATTCTACTCAGTCCACTCAGTACTCAGTCTCAGGCCTGGTGGAAACACACTTTGCCGGGCTAATGGTCAAATGCTCCTCCCAAGTGGCACTGTAAATCACAATGTCATCAAGGTACGCACAATCATAGTCATCACATCCATTCAATACCTGATCCATGAGCCTCTGGAAGGTTGCAGGGGTGCCATGCAGCCCGAATGGCAGGACCGTAAACTGGAAGAGCCCCCCAAGGAGTCCTGAAGGCAGTTATCTTTCTGGACTGCTTGGAAAGAGGCACCTGCCAGTAGCCTCTTCAAAGGTTGATTTTGCTTTGCCCAGGTGGTCAATCATGTCATCAATATGTGGTGTAGAGTTTAAGTACCTGAAATCAATACAAAAACGTATAGTGCCATCCTTCTTTGGAACTGAAACTATAGGGTTACACCACTCACTTTTTGAACACTCAATGATCCCCAGAGATAGCATCAGGTCCACTTCCTTTTTGAGGGACACTAGGAGGCACTCTGAAACCCTGTAACTCATACATTTAACTTAACTTAACTTAACTTTAACTTGACCTTCATCTTTCAACACAATATCTTGTTAAACGAGATGTGTGCGGCCTGGATACTCTTGGAATATTTGATATTTGAAAAGCTTTGAGAAAAGAAAGCTTTCACCTGATTTTGTTGGTCAACTGACAGATGGCTCAGATCAGGTTCCATGAGGGCTGGTGAGGGCAGGTATTGGTCATCCACAGCCATTTCCTCCTCCACAGCTCTGATGATCAAGTGCTTCAGCCCACCTCTTGAGGAGGTTTACATGCAGTAAGTTCTGAGTGGAATGTGGTCGCCCTGGGGTGGCAACTTGATAGGTGGTGGGTCCAAGTCGTTTCTCCACCTCAAATGGTCCTTGCCAGAAGCTTGCTGTCACTGGTGGGCAGCATGACTAGGATCTCCTGACCTGGGATAAAGATCCTTTGCCATGCCGACTTGTCTGGTACTGCTGGGCCTCTGCCATGGGATGCTGGGCAAGTTCACTCATCTTTTTCGCCTCTCTCTCATCTGAACAACATAGGAGATAATGTTAACAGCCCCCTACCTCAACTGGTCCCCTTCCTAGGCCGCCTTCAGCAAGGTCAGAGGTCCTCATGACCATACAACAGCTCAAATGGAGAGCACCCAGTAGAGGCCTGGAGCACTTCTCTATAAGCAAAGAGAAGGTAGGATAGCCATTGATCCCAATCAGAACCAGTGTCACTGACAAACGTATGGAGCATCTACTAGAGTCTGAGGATTGTAAGGGGTGGTTCTCACACTCTTGATGACAAGCAGTTGGTAACCTGTTTCAGAAGTGTGGACATAAAGTTAGTGCCCTGGTCAGTTAAAATCTCACAGGGAAAACCAACTCCAGAGAAGAACTGCACCAAGGAGAATGCCACAGTCTTGGCTTTAACCAATTTTAGAGGGAACACTTCTGTGTATTTGGTAGCATAGTCTGTGATCAGCTGCATGTAGCGGTTTCCAACTTTGCTCCTCTAAACTGGGCCAACAGCATCCATACCAAAACACTCAAAGGGAATATTAACAATAGGCAGAGGCTGGAGCGGAGCTTTAGAAGGTCCTTTACCTTATGTCTTCTGACATGAGGGCAAGTCCTACAAAATTAGGCAACATCTGCCCACAAACCAGGACAGTGTCTTCTGTTTTCTTAGGTGGCCAGCCCAGGGTTGACAGAGTGGCCCAAGACTAGTACTGTGTCTTGGGATGCTTTGGGAACCACTAGCTGCTTAGCTGGTCCATGCTGATGGTAGAGAATACCCTTTTGCAGGAAATACTCCTCTCTGGAAATATCCACACACTCACTCTGTACATCTTTCTCTTTAGCATTCTGCAAGACAGTAATTAAGCTGGGTCATCTTGCTGCATCTGAATTATGTTTGAAGGCACAGTAAAATCCAAGTGGCAAATCTGGAACAACCTCATCTGATGGCTTTACCACTGTGTGCTGTAATTTCCCCAACGTGGTGTGGCCTTGTACTTCAATGTAAATGTCAGCAGTGGGGTAAGGCTTCTCATCTCCATGTACAGCATATTGGGATGGTTTTATGAGTGTGGATAACATTAGATTGTACAAACTGCCTGTGTACCTGCTAGACCCTAGGGTCTGATCACTGCCAGAGTCAATTAAGGCCTTCAAAGCTTTCCCATCAATTTTGATGATTGTTATCCTCATCAGTTTATCACTGTTAGACTTAAGGTCATTTCGACAAGGCACAACACACATTTGAGCAAGCTTAGTAGAGGTTTTGGGCACATGGTTTTGTGTGACCTTCCTGCCCACACAGGCAACAAATGGGCACTTTGCTGGACTGTTTTGATGGTTTGTCTGCTGACTGGTTCTCCCTCATAGGAGCCTTACCCATACCTGGCATCGCCCTCTGGTGTTGTTGGGGGAATGTCTGCCTGTGGGTGTCTTTTGCAGTCTTCCAGGTGTTGTAACTCCATGGTTGCTCTGAGTCAAGGTTTCCAAACCAAGGGTGTCTGGCCCTGTTGAAGTGAGCTCTGGGGCTGGGGATGTTTGAGCCTGAATCTCCAGCTACAGCAGCTGGAACTGATGATGTAGGGCTTTAAAGCACTGATCCTGGGGTGTAGACTCCTCTCTCAGTCAGGCATCGCTTAGGCACCAAGAATGCCAGCCAGGTCTGTCAGTGTTGGCTCACTGATGTCTTCAACCTGAGTGCCTGTGACCCCTCCAGAGGCTCCCATATCTGTACCGTCTGCTTGCTCCTCTTGTCCACTCTGAAACTCCAAACAATTTCCTCTTCCATTCCGTCCTCCACGCTGCATTATTCATAGGCTGGGGTTGGGGTGCCAAGGCAAAAAAAATAAAAGAGGTCAACATAACAGAAATGAACCTAAGCACTAACTACAGAGAACTTAACAGCACAAACTGACCTTTACAAACTGAGACATGGGGGAACATATATAGTGGCTGATCAGGCCATTTAGAGACATAAGGACTCAAGGACAAAAATATCTTAACAGGTACTAACAAACACAACACATGTCAGTAGCACTATCTAACATCCACTAAGGGAAAATAATTAAAGAAAATTGTAAAAATAGTTATTCAACAACAATCATGGCTTCAGCAATGACCTCCCAGACAACTGGTAACTCAAAGAAAACTGAATTAATGTCAAGTAGACTGAAGAACTGAAGTTAAGGAAAATATAGCAAAATTGACAAGAAAGTTAACTTACTGTGTGTGTTTCAGAGGTAAGTTGTAGCGCTAGCTCTTTAAGGTTGTTACAGCGGTCAAGATGAGGTGCCGGTCAGGACACAGTAATGAGGCTTGCAGGTTCGCTGATGGTGGCATTTATTGTGCACTCAATGTTGTTGTACATAGTTCTGCAAAATAGTAACAAACCACATAGCCATTATAATAAATGTATTCAAATAATAAAAGGAATAATAAATGTTTACACAATCAGAATATATAAGTGTCTTTTCTTTATATGCAACAGTAATGCATTTAAATCCACAGGAGCACAGGTATAGGTTAACTAGTGGTCAATAGCTCCCTCTCCTGGCGAAGCAGGGTATAAACAAAGACAACACTCGGCGCACATGGCGGCCGACAGCTGATAAATTAACGACCCAAACAACGTTACGTTCCGACAGCTAGCTTGCTGGACACACACACAACACAAAAACATTTGGAGTGGCACAATAACCCTTGTCAAACAAAAACAACCGTGTTTCAGGCGAAAAAATACTATAAGTCCACGGTGAGCGCAGGTGAGAAAGGGGAAGGAGAAAAAAAACTCTGTCAGCTTGACTTTTTCCTGTGTGCTCTCACTTCTTCACTGGTGGTCACTGCGTCACTTCCTGAGGCGCTCCTTCACAACAAGAGCATGCTCCTTCAGAATAAGAGCCTTTGATACAGTGTGCACTACAAATAGATACCTGCTGCCAAGAAACGCTAATAAAACTGAATATTTTACATTTTACAAACAAAGCCAAGGTGTCCAGTTATTTATCTAAATGTGTATGTGTGTAACGACGGACTGCCATTACATCGGTAATGAGTCAGCTTTGGAGGCATGCGGGAATGTGTAGGTATGTGTGTATATGTAGGTATGTGGGTACATATGTATATGTTTGTATATACATATAGACATAGGTGTTATGGCTTATGGGGGGTTGGACCCGGAAGCACAGACTGACAGGTCTCTAAGTGCAAAAAAATGTTTATTCAAATGACAACCTCCACAGGCAAAATCAACAGGCGGCAGGCAAGGCAGGCAGGGAAACTCCAGGGGCAAGAAAACACTCAGGCACGGGGCAAAAAACACAGGAACTCAGGCGACGAGGCAGCAAGGTACACAGAACTGAAAAAAAACACACGAGAGAAAAATACGTCAATACTCACGGGCAAAAACACAAGGCAGTACACGGAAAATTGTCAAAGAGAAACAGTAAGCTCTACCGACAAGACGGAATTATCTGGGAGTAGGGTGAAGACCAGAGGCTTTATTGAGGTAGTGATGAATGAATGGTTGCAGGTGTGCCTCGTCAGCCCTGCCTGCCAAGCCCTGCAGAGGGGGAAGAACAAAGAGGCGGGCGAAGCTGCGACAGGTCAAAAACACACAAGACACAGAAACCTCACAATAGGAGGTGAAATGAGACGCACACATACAGCTAATTTTACATTTTTTATTGATATAATGATTGCAGGATCAGCTGTTTACTTGTGCCATCAAGGTTCACCTGTGAGTAGAGAAAGCCAGTGATCAGCGAGGCACTGTTGCAGTATGTGGGAAGGTATAAGATCTTTTAGGCGAACTGATTGTGTATAATTATGTGAAGCATAAACTTACCTCTGCTGCTTCTCTTCCTCCAAGGGTGTGTGTCCAGACAAAAGAGTTCCCAGGGGGTGCTTACACCTTCTATTAGTTCCGCTTGGTTGAGCGGGAGGCACCAAGTGGGGAGTAGGTAGAGGGGAGTTTAATTGCTGGGTTTCAATGTAAATATGTGTAAATTATTATGGGTATTTATTTGGGTGATTTTCGGGGGTTTATATTTATTGTATTTATATTTGCTAGGGAAGTTTATGTAAATATTTGTTTATTTATTGTATGTTTAGGTGGGGGTGTATAATGAAATGGTATGTGCCAATTAGTGAAAGGAGGTGCTGGGGTATTTAAGCGGGTCATTTGGAGGAGGATCAGGTTGGGTTAGGATGTTGGTAAACATGATGTGCTGAACATAAAATAAAGGAAATACCACGTGCTGAACATTGTCTGTCTGGATCTCCTCATTTGGTCGCCTCGGGCAAGTTGACAATTTGTTTGAGTGGTAATGCCAAAAAAAAAAGTAACCCAAATTAGAAAAATGAAAAGTTATTAGCATTGTGTTTTTTTTCAATGTGGGGCTGCTAATGTGGCAATCACATAGTCCAACAGTATACTGGTTGAGCTGAGTGTGGACAGCCCACCGGGGTCCCATCTCAGCCCCATAGAGTGGGATCCACACACGCTACGCATTTCACGCTGGTATGGGGGCCCACAGTGGGCTATCCACACTGTAGACTTAGTGTGGGTTTGCTGTGCGCATACTCGTTACAGTGTGGGTTTACTGTGGGCATACTGGGAAAACTTGGTTTACTGTGGGAACACAGGGCATACTGTGGCATACTGCTCAAATGTCCCCATGGCCATGCTCTGTGGGTCCTATTTTGAATGTGCAGTATAGATCCTAATCAGCGGAATTTGTTGACTTACAGTATAATCATCCCTATTACCATACAAGGACATCATAACATACTGGATTCAACAAAACCTTGGATTACAGTCAGTGATGCTTTGTTACACTCACTGTCAATGTTCATACACTTTCTATAATACTTGTGCATGGTGTCAAAAGAGTTTCTACACACTGGCCATACACCATCGGCAAGTAAAAGGACAATATACCTAGTTCTAACAAGTGATTAAGAAATATATAAGAGCTCTGCTATTAGCGTATTGTATTAACAATCAGATGTGTAATGATTGTTGGCATGATTACAATGAAGTTACAATGAAGTTATAATGAAGTTATAAAAATGAGAAAAAGTTACAAAATCGAATGAAGACATTAATCGGACAAAGTAATATACAAGCTGAAGTGTGGTAAAGGTTGAGATGTCACAATGAGTTTGCGAAAAAAAAGAGGAACAACAATTGATCAGTACGTCATCGTGTTGCCAGGAGCGGCTGCATGGCCTTATGAGGAAGTAAGCCAAATCTCCCTCTTAAGCAGTAGATGGCCAGCTGAAAGAGTGTAAAAAATGCAGCAACAGAGCAGACTATGTTCTTCCTCTGCTCTCCTACCTTGGATTAACCCACAAGAGGGAGTATGTGAGCAGCCTATCATTGCAGAATGGACTTCAAGAGATTAGCAGTTGGATCCAAGGATAACAGCACAAGGAGGGCTAACCATCTTTACCAACCAACTGTGGGTTATAATTTTGACATTGGAGTTCTTTTGTTCACTCTGCTGGCATTAAATTTGGACTTGGAGGAAATTTAGGGACCTCGAACGTGGACGTGAGTTACTGCAAGGACTTGAACTTTCAGCAGGAAGGGAAAGGCAAATCGGCCATGGCCTGACCCTCTCAATCTCTTTTTAACCAGCCTCAGCTCTTTTAGATTAATCTTTATTATATACTGAAATGTGATCTTTATCAATAGGTATTCTTGATAATGATTGATAGTAATTGGGATAAGATTGAGCTCAATGCTTTGCCCTTGCTAAAACTTTGTAATAAACCTTCAACCTTCAAAAGTAGAAGTTGTGGACACTGATTTTGTGATTCTTTGATGGAAGTAAAAAGCAAGTGATAAGTGTGCAAGATATCTTAAAGGTTCTTAAAGGTTATTCTAGCCAACTAAATTGAAACAGCCCCTTATGGTTTACAAATAGCCCCTAAAACTCATACTAGCACCATACCAAGTGCTCAGATCATTGAGAGGAGAGCTGCTGTTAAAGAGCGTGGCTGGTGACTGTATCTCACTCAAGGGCTATTCAAGTCAGGTACCACGCCAGAGGACGCAGGCTAGATGTTTGGATGTAGGCAGTGAGAATCTAGGCGAGTCTCCTCGCTACCAGCTTAAGCAGTCTCTAGTTTAATCCATATTAAAGCAACACCTTGGAAGTTTAGGGACCTAAACCTTTATAATGGAGAGCTGGTCCAATACCTCCTGCACAGGGGTAAACCCAGGATCTAACAATTGGTGCCCAACGTGGGGCAGAAGTCATTGCGGCCAAAAAAAACCCAGCAAAGAGAAAGCCGCTGTTCATTTGAGGTGACCTGAGAGAGGTGTGCAGCAGAGAAGTCATCTGCCCAAACGCCACTGACAGGAGATCCACTGAAGCAAGGGGAATCTCCAGATGACCAGCAAGGATCAGCTGAGTCGCCAGACACAAAGATTTGAATTGCAGGAACAAGCAGGACAGCTGACGTCGGTCAACGGACGTAGGACCAAGTCCAGCCAATTGCGCAGAATAGCCCAACAAGTCTGCCAATCATCCCTGACTCAACGTGCGACGAGAGGCTTTGAGAGGCAGACGACTCGAGACAACAAAAGAGACAACGTGATTGAAGGGACTCAGCCACCTACGCTGGAGGAACCAGGGCTCCTTGACTCAACTGGTGCAGAGATCGAGGAACCTTAAGCATCAGGAGCGACCCATAGGCTCCCATGCAGTATCATCCTGAAGTGAGATGGGGTCTAGCAGTAACAAGCTTCTTCATGAGGTGTAATCCAGGCAAGGAATACCACACCCTCAAAGAGGAAAGGGATCGATACATGCAGCAGAGAGAAATCGTCTTCGTCAGGATCCAGAAAGTGGGTTGAGACACCCAAGGGAAGGGTGGTCTGAAAAGCGTCCATGCAGGAAGTGGTACAGGCTGTGCATGCATCGTTAGGCCATGCAAGCACCCCACCCACACAGAAGGAATTGGAAAAGCAGCAACTCTGGGTTCCAGGAGGCCAAATTCACTGTGTCCTCAAAGACAGTGACGTATGTGGTTGATACAACACAGGGATACAACACAGTTACTCTAGCCAACTAAATTTAAACAGCCCCCTAGGGTTTACAAAAAACCCCTAAAAGGCACCATACCAAGTGCTCAGATCACTGAGAGGAGAGCTGCCGTTAACGGGCATGGCTGGTGACTGTATCTGACTCAAGGGCCATTCACGTGAGGACGCAGGTTAGACGTTCGGATGTAGGCAGTGAGAAGCTAGACAAGTCTCCTTGCTACCAGCTAAAGCAGTCCCAAGTTAAATCCATATTAAAGCAACACCTTGGAAGTTTAGGAACCTAATCCTTTATAACAGAGAGGTGGTCCAGTACCTCCTGAACAGGGGTAAACTTGGGATCTAACAATAGCAAATACAATTGTATTGTGGTTACAGCAAATGCACCAGGAAATGGTTATGGTTAATAAAAATGCAAACATTTATTGCAGGTCTGTAACAGGGCCCAAAGTGCAGTCTCCTGGATCACAGTCAGATGCCAGGGTTTCTGCCAGTGCACTGCAAGACTAATGGCCTGCAGGGCCGAAACATCAAGGATTTTTTTTAATTATTTTTTAAGATATTTTCTTTTAAACTAAAATTTATTATACAAAGAGCAAACTCCTTTAAGGAATAAATCAATACAAAGGTTGTTTGTGTGACATTAGCGAGTGTGCTGTCCAGAGAGAGAGAGAAAGACATCAGTCTGTGTGTGACAGTGAGTATGAAGTCAGCATTAACATTGTAGCTTTGTATGTAGCAGTACAGCGTGTACAGTTGATTTGTCGGTGAAAAAATTGCTTCAAAACCTCAAGACCCAAGCCAAGCTCCTGCTGATCAAAGGGAAGGAAGTTAGAACTAACTTCCCAACAACTTTAACCAAGGCTCACTCCTGTGATAGGACACACTACTTCCTACATGCACTGGTACTGAGTGTAAATTGTGGGGTGAATAATCATGCAATGTGAATGCAATTTTTGGGGATACTGGAGCAGTGCAGTGCAGCGATGCCTTGATTAACCTGAACCCTCAGAATCAAGAGGATTAGAAGTAACTCAGCTACAATGCTTAAAAACAACAAAAACTTATTAATACTAGTCTAATCTACAAACGTCACATTATAGACTATTCAGGCTCAGGTCTTCTGCATGGATAACCTGTCTAGTACAAATCAATTTTCCAATAAATATCTAATAAATCAAACTGCGTCATATCAGAAGTGGACAACAATGGCTGGACCAGATCTGATGTCACTGGAAAGAAAAGATCTGCTGTATACTGCACTATAACCTGATTGATATGTTAAGACTACACAGACATACAGTACAAGGACCTCATCTCACACCTTGCCTCCACCTGGTTCATCAGTTGTGCATGTGTGTGTATGTGTGTGAGTGTGTGTGTGTGTGTGTGCGTGCGTGTGTTTGTGTTGTGTTTGTGTGTGTCTTCTGGCTGTATGTGGGTGGCTGTGTGTTGCTGCGGCCAGCTTTGAGAGGGTAATCCATCTCCATCACTTAAATGATTATCCCCATTAATCTGCTATAAAGTAATAAAGTAAACACCCCGCTCCTCCTCCCTCTCTTCCACCTCCTACTCCGCCTTTTCTCTGAATGGAGGTTCATTAAGTCTTGAGTACATTAATAAGTCTTCATGTCCCCCTACCGTTTCTATCACCTGGTGCTTGGGGCCCCAAGAGGCCCTGGTCTTTCTTTCTCTCTGTCTTTATGTATGAGGTGGGGAGAGGAAAATGAAGCTGCTTATGTGTATGTGTGTATGTGTGTTTGTGTGTATGTGTGCTTGTGTGTCTTAGAGAGATAGAAAGTGTATTAGTGTGTGGATGAGTCTCCTTTGTGTCTGTGTGTTGACATGAGAGAGAAAGAGAAGTGTGTGTGTGTGTGTGTGTGTGTGTGTGTGTGTGTGTGTGCGCGCGGCGCGTGCGCTTGTGTGTGTGTCTTTGTAAGACTAGACTGTCACTGAGTTGAGGTGATGAGCTCAGTGGATTTAATTTTGTGGTGCGGGACTCAGATGGCCCTGGCGGTCGCCACGGTAATTTGCCTGATCAGGTTAGAGAATCATTGCTGTTGGTGATCAATCATCCAGGTTGTCACGGCGACTTGGGGCCTGTTCAGCATGGAGTCGCTTGTAATTGGCGCTGGATTGATGTGGCCATGTTTGCCGAGCATGTCAAACAAAAGTTTGGTCAATTAATGGTTGTTAAAATTACAACCCCTCCTACACACAGTGTGTATGCTTAATAGGAACACAGTCTTAGCACGTAGTGTTTTGCTGTGCTGTCCCTGAGTGGGAGGATGACAATGACAGGACAAGAGCAGGCTGCCAGAGGTGGAGACTGGGATCAAGAGGAGTGTGATTGTGCATGTACATTTGTGCTGGAGAGAGTGATGGGACCATAAGGTGGAAGATAGTCTGGTATATTTTAAACTCTGACACGGTTTATGCTGTTGAGTGTTGACATGCTGCCTCTACTTATTACCGACTTATCATGATATTCTATCACATACTCACATACACACAGGTAGTTGAAGGTTCAGAGGTGTATATTAATCACGTAAGCTTAGTATAACGTTATAACTATTCAATAGTCATTAGTCATTTACGCAGTAATCTAATTCTACTGTTCAGCTGGCAACATCCCCAACGTTTCTGCTTAGACTTGCAGGTGGTGGGCCCTCAAAGTTGCAGCTGCATGTCACCCCAGTCAGTGTAGGTCTAATTACCAAGTGCTTGCCAGTGAGCTCTCATTATACCATATATTCCAACTTGTGCATTGCGCTCTCGAAATTCAGGGCTCCTGACGGTTCCCAGGGTTAAGAAGAAGTCAGCTGGCTGCAGGGCTTTTTCTTATCGGGCCCCCTTCCTCTGGAATAACCTCCCAGCTGACATCAGACAATCTGGCTCTATTGACGCCTTTAAATCTAAACTCAAAACTCACTTCTTAGCCTTGTTTAGACTTAGCCTTTAATTAGTCCTTGACTTCATTTGCTAGCTTCTTCAGTGGGTCGGTCTCAGTCTCAATGAGTTACCCATAGTATTAGAATTGACATTGTCCTGCCGACGAGAAACAATCTGTTTATTGTGATTAACATTGCATTTCTCTAACTTTTGTTTGTTTTCTGTGCCCACAAGCTGCAAGGTGTGTTTTTCTCACTCTCTATAGCTTCCTCCCCCTCTTTCTCCTCCTCCTCCCCCCCCCCTCTTTTCATTCAGGCTCCCTTCTGATCGACCACGGGTCCCTAGGACCATCTACCTCTCCTGGCTCCTGCTGCCTCACATACTGTCGGATCTGGATCGTCACACCCTGGGCTCTGCTGGATCATTGCTCTCCTCTGTTTCACTTTCTCCTTATATCTGTATTTTGTAAATTTTGATGCCTCTTCACTCTTATCTCTCTGTCTATTACTAATTATCCTGTGTGTCCTGCCCTCTTCCAGGTCATCAAGGTGGAGAGGAGGTCGTGTGGCTCGGGCACCACTCGGCGATGCCTTCGCCTGCTCAGTCGTCTCCTGGATCCACACACTTTACATATATTATCATTTGTATCAGATATTCTGTCAATGCAACTTGTAAACTGTGATTTGTTGTTCTTTTCTGTACATGTGACATCTATTGCATGTCTGTCCGTCCTGGGAGAGGGATCCCTCCTCTGTGGCTCTTCCTGAGGTTTCTTCCATCTTCTTTTTTCCTGTTAAAAGGTTTTTTTTTCCATCAACATGGCAAGTTTTTCCTCACTCGAATCGAGGGTCTAAGGACAGAGGATGTTGTTCACTGTACAGATTGTAAAGCCCACTGAGGCAATGTGATTGTGATTTTGGGCTATATAAATAAAATTGATTTGATTTGATTTGAGCTCACCACTCAGGCCTGGCTCCAGAAGGAGGCCCCAGTCTCTCTAATTCGGGAGAGGAAACTTTTTACCAAAGTTGCCATTCTTGAATCGCTCCTAATCTGATCTCTTACCTGGAACCAATTTTTTGCAGGTTGCTGTACCAGGAGCTGTTGCCCCCTAACATCATAGCTCCCAGGTACATGGGGGTATGCAGACCCTCTCTAACACATTAAAATGACGGTTCTGGGAAGGGGACCCTGGAGCAGATCTAGAATGTCGGCCTGAGATCTCCTATTCCACCCCTTGTCCAGCTCCCAGGCTGTCCACGTTTCCTTCCTTTTTCATTTGCATTGTCCAGCCCACCCTTTTCTTTGGCTTTTCCCTCTGAAATCTGAATGCTGTATCCTGTAACCTGTACCCAAAAACAGGAACCCCATAACTGCTATTTGAACCCTAAAATCTGTACATGGATCTGTACTTGCCTGTCTGCACCTCTCCCTGCCCCATTCCTACTATCCTGTGCATTGACTTGCCAGTAAGCTTTTGTATCTTCACCTCTTCCTTAAATCCCTGAATTTGTGCTGTCTGCCCTTTGTTGTCCACTTGTTATTATCTAATGTCCCTAATATGGAATCAGCCTGAAAAAGTTCCAAAACGTTTTAACACAGGTGAAAGAAAATAATGGTTATAAACTGATCTTTATATCCTGAGAAACCCCTGAAATGACTGTTAATGAGCTCTAGTTGGCTTCAGGTCATCACTTTAGGAATGTCTGTCACAGAGACAAAAAGGCATAAGCGGCTATGTTTTGGAACGTACTTTCCAGGTCGGGTCAAAGGTTAGAAACTATCATGACTCCTGGTTGAGTGTGTTTACTCAGCTTCCTGGAGCTGGTCGGAAGCTCTTGACTGCATGCCACTCAGGCCTGTCACACCCAGATAAATTTATGAGCTGGAAATCCCTGAGTTCACAGACTGTTTTGAACAAAATGGCTTGGCAAAACCATGTGAAGTCAGAGACCACTTCAGAAAGTGAAAAGTGAACAGATGACTGATGGCCTCAATCTCCAATTTGGTACAGTGTAGTTAGTGCCAGTACTTCTAAAAGGTTCCATTCTCTGTGCACCCTATTGGTCCCCTTCATTCAAACTGATTTTACCTTTTACTGAAGAGATTATGTGCAGCCCAGGGAAATGCCTCAGGAAAAAAACTAAAGAGAGCTACTGTCTGACCATTCTCAAATTGACAATGGTGTGAAAAATGGCTTTAGGTTCTGAAAAATGTAAAGCTTTTATTTTTGTCTCTATGTCCGACTTTCAATCACTCTATTTATAAACTGTAAGCAACAAAGTTGAAGTCTGCCCCTACTGTTGGAACAGCTGACAACTGCATGTTCTATATGGATACTGTAGGGAGACGCCACCGCAGTCATGGTGATTTGTGTACTTCCAGTACTTCCCTGGATCTGTGTACAGTGTATAAAATTTGAGAAGAAATTCATATTGAGAAACGTCTTTGCTTTAAATCTTAAGGCTATACCACCTTATAAAGCCCACAATGAACAAAGCCTATTAAGATTGTACTAATAAACAGCCAATTTGCTACATACATGCTAATAAGCAACTAGTTAATGGAAATTATGTGTTCCCCAATTTAAAGTGTTAGTGTTTAGGCTTGTAAAATGTCACCTTAACTGTACTGAGCATCTAATATTGTTGCTGATAGGTTTACATTGAGTGAACTGAAAGCCAGATGTATCTCATTCACAGGGCCGGCTCTAGCCCTAGGCGAGATTGGACGCCATGGATGTACTGTACGCCCATACTGTTAAGTTTGTTGTGTCATTCTACTTCATTTAATAAATTAATTAATAAGGTTTGATATAAAGTAGGTATAAGGTAGGTATAAGGTACTAAACTTTATTTTATTTGCCTAAAACTTAAATTTACTGTAATTGCTAACAAGCTTGTACCATTCAGTCACAACAACAACAATAATGATAATAATAATCATAACAACAACAACAACATAGCAGTGCGTAAGAGACCACAAACAATTGGCTAAACTTACATGCTTCAGAGAGTGGTGTGGATGTTGCATCAGAAGGCCCCTCTCCAGCAGCTGTTAGGGGCGTCTGGAAATATTTTTTGAGCGCACCTAGACAGATATAGAGTAGATTCACTCATTACTGTACAAGCAAAAAAAAAAAAAAACATAAACTACAGCAGACAGAATAGGACAAACAACTGTTGCAGCTTGCAGCAGTTATTTGCATAAGTGGTGTGTTAAACATAACATTTATACTGTAATTACCTTATAATAAAAGATTCACTACCATTTCACAATAAAGAACACAGAGTACAACCTGCACTGGTGGCGCATCCGGATGGGTTGGGTTGATTAATTTATCCTTCTTAGTAGCTATCAGTGTCATTGTCTAGCGTCTTAAGCCAGCGTTGCTTTATTTCAACCTAGCTAGCAAGCTAATACAAATAAAACGTCTACACACAAAACGGTGTTTAAAAAAAGATGACATAATGTTACCTTTATATTTGGACTTCTTCTCCTCTTTTCTTCTCTTTCGGTACTGCGCACCCGAGGGCTTTGACGGCCGTTTCATCTTCAAAATATCAAAACATAACCTGTCTGTCACTTGGCGTGACCTGACCTGACCTCTGTGACACCTATCTGACCCTCTGAGGTGCGCAGCCAATGACCACACGTCACGTGACTCAGCATCACAAGTGACAAACATGTCATTGTTTATCTGTTTCTTTATTTTGTTAATATTTATTATTTTGAAGACAGAACACGAAGGGAGGGCGCCAATGGGCATCAAAAATTATTATTGTTCTTTTTTTTTCTCCCTCGAGGGTGACTGGCAGCGCCCCTCCAGCAGATGGCGCTCTAGGCGACCACCTATATCGCCTATGCCTAGAGCCGGCCCTGCTCATTCATATGCTTAACACACCAATCCAATATCAAAGAACTAGCAGCAATGAAAGCTGACTGTTGCCTCATCTCATGTCACCTGTGTCTCCACCAAAAGGCTGCACTTGAACACACCGCAAATACTACAGCTGACGGCCAACTAGTTTGTATGGTCTACACCTGTGCCAGAGAAAATAACTCTCCATACCAACAGGTGGCGGTAGTGTCTTCGTCATTCCAAAAGGGAAATTGGAAACCTGCGTATATACAAACATTATTATGATATAGTTGTGTTTGCCTGGCATTTTCACACCCCTGCCGTCAATATAGCCACTTTTAATCGAGAATATTTCTGATAAAAACTTGTAAAGTGCACTGGCATTGTCAGCCCCTGGTCTTTTGGTTGTTGAACTAATGGATACTACAGCAACAGGCTCTTCACAGCACTGATTCACTTAGCTGAACAACCCAATCAGCGTGATTTCTCTCACAGACAGGCTTAGCTGCCAGTTTATAATGCTTAATCAGCTGAAAATTGAAGAGGCAATGGGCGACTAGTACCAGTGGTACAGGACATACTGCAAAAACTAGTACCACAGCCACTCACCATCACTCGGCGACGTTCGACCTGGTGTGTCAGGGCCATGGGTGCAGATCCCGGAGGGGACGGGGGGGACATGTCCCCCCCAATTTCTGAAAAACATGAATTGTCCCCCCCAATAAAAATACCCTAAATTATTCAAAATTGAACAAATGTATTTTCAGACTTCACATTCTTCACATTTTAGATTCACATCTAAAAAGAAATGATTGAAATGATGGAACAAATAATGTTTGACAAATATATTTCTGACTCCACATTCCATCTCTGGACATTACATGCCCGAGACCCTTAAAATTATGATTGACTAATATAACAGTTAAGTAAGCAGTGATACGTGCTGTTGGCTGTTTAGGACAAATAAACAAGAAAGGTAAGCACAATAAATTATTCCCTGTGCAGTACTTTTTGAGTGATATGGCGAGCCTCTACGAAGTTGTGATTTATGGTGGCATTGTATGAGTTGCATACGGGCAAAAAAAAAAAATCACTTTTGTGTCCCCCCCAATCCTGACATCAGATCTGCACCCCTGGTCAGGGCCTTAAGGATACCTTATGCATCATACACAAAGGTGTGTGACAAAATGTCGGTATTTGACAACTCTGGGAATGAGAACGGTCTGGGCAAACTATGGAAGGTGTGAGAGAGTGTTTTTGTTTTTTTCCTTCTATTTTTCTTTGTGAGTTTACTATTTCACTTCTCTTTTGATTTTATACAGTTTTCCTTAAAGTATTAAATCTGTAACACAAATGTTGAGTCTCATTGTGTATCAGTCACAACCTTCTCCTATACTAATGTGGACTGATGTGTTTTAAATTGTTCTGCTAGCTATGTTTCAAACATGTATGTGATCCAAGTATACTGCTCTGTTAAGTCTGTGTCAGGCAGTGGTGTGTGCGTAAAAATGAGTTGGTAAAGTTTGATTTTGATAAAAGTGTGTGCATGCAAACAGAAATGTCAACAACAATTTAGGGTTTAGATCGAGTCATGTGGTGGAACTATTTTTTGATAAACAATATCATATCCATCCACCCAATGCTTCCTCTTTAGGAATACAGAGGGAGCTATTAGATGGCAGTGTTATGTCAAACACCAATGTGTTTACTGGTTTGTTTTCTACTCAGGTCCTCATTGGCCTTTGATCCAGGCTGCATGTTTTAGGTCGAGACAGTCTGTTAAGCCCATTAGAGCTGACCTTTGACAACAAGAGTGGGACAAAGGGAAAATATATTCATTCAGATCACTCACCACACAGGCACGCGCACACACACACACACAAACACACACACACACACACACACACACACACATATTTGGTTGCAATACTTATGAGTTTGCAAAATGTTGAACTGGCTTCCACATCCTGCACATTCATCAGTGCAGCTCATTAATACAATGCCCATGGATGAACTGTTTCACTGGAAACCACAGAAACCACAACCTTCCACACACAAGACAATGGGAAAAACAACAGTGACTGCTACACTTGAGTTTGTCAGTGTGATTGCAAGTTAATGAAGTGACAGAGCAGGTCTTGGCTGAACTCAGACAGATTTGTTAAAATGGTGTGAGAGGAGAGAAGAATAGTAGGAATGAGAGAAGAGTAACAGAGGTAAAAGGGAAGAAGAGAAAGAGAAAAGCTAAAACACAATTCAACGTGATTGCCACAAAAATGAGACAGGGAGCTATAAAAAGGAGCAGAGGAGTAGTTGTTTTACTAGAAGGTCGAGGAGGAGGTGCAGGGCCTGGATCAGTCGCTACAGCTCATCCCTCCTCCCTGAGTGAGAGGCTGAGTAGACCTCAGTCTGGATCTAAGCACATCATTAAGGCAGCAGCACACACCCCTGGGGCTACACAGGCACCAGCCAGTCTGTTTTTTGAAGTGTGTGTGTGTGTGTGTGTGTGTGCGCGCGCGTGTGTGTGCGTGCATGTGTGTGTATGTGTGCCTATGTGTGCATGTGGGTGTGGTCTAGTTTTTCTACATTTGTGCAATTTTGTACAATTTGTATTTGTGTGCGTGAATTCAGACCAAGAATAGATTTCCTTTCCTCTTTACCCTGCTGAATTATAGTGCTGAAAACATGGTTACAAAGTAGCAATAAAAACAGTAAAATACAATAATAATTGATAAAAGGATACATTGTACACGTAAGACATTATATACATAATAAAACAATAGAGGAAATAATCAAGTAAAAGCACAAATAAAAAGTGTGCTTTTAAAAGAGATTTAAAAGAGGATAATATGTGGTTTGCCTGAACCTTGGAATCTTGGAATCTCTAAGAGGGACCCACCGGACAATCTCAGGCTAGTTTTAGACTGATATGGGATTAAACAATCATTAATATACTCAGGGCCTCTTGTACACTAATCTCAAATGTACAGGTACACTGCAAATTTGAAAATGTAAATTTAGCACCCTCAGAGTTTAAATTAACACCCATTCAAGGTTTATATGGGAACCATTAGTAGAGTGATAAATTAACACATTTGAAAGAGTTAACATTAATTAACACTGACACTGATGACAGTGTTACCAAACAAATTCTTATAGTGTAAAATATTAACACCACAATGGGTGAAAAAAAAAAAACACTGCATCAGTGTTCACAAAGTTCACTCATTATACTAACAGTATCTAATCAACACTGCAACAGTGATCAGGAACACTTTGTGGTGTAAAATATACACTTAACTATTGTTCACTCTGCCACTGATACAGGGTACATGGTCCACTGGTATTAACACTATAAGAGTCAAGAATGTACAATTTTTTGGTTAAACCATCCACCACCCATGTGCAATAATCACTCAAAAGTACTGCAATCAAAAATGTATTTTATTTTTCCTTTGACAAGGAACATTAAACATTAACATTACATTAGTGCAGGGCACCCAAATCCCTGTACAATGACCTTGTACAATACTGCTTAAAACATGAGGTAGCTTATAACTGCTGCTTACCCTATACAATGCAGCTGTCTGGCACAACATAGAAAAATTAGTCTGTACCATAAGACACCTGGACATCAAGGGCTGGAAGTATCTCAAGTCATGAGGTGTAACAACTGAAACATTATGCATATTGTCAACAACATGAAAAGCATGTAAATGCTCTACAAATATAGTCTCCATTTCAGATACCAAAAAATAAACAAGACCAGTGTGATATTCAATTACATTATGTTGTGGCACTTATTTCACTTGACATATCAATCTGAAAATGCTCTGAAACCAAATCACCATTTTCAGCATCAGTCAGTATTTTCAATTTGACAGGCCTAGACTCAATACCTTGCAGACAATGATTCCCAGTAATAGGCAACAGCTATTTAGTGTTTCTTTGCAAAAGATTAAGTTATGTTCTTGAAGTTTTTTATGATGTTTGGGATCAAATTATTTAGAGGATACAAAACCGTAAATAACCTGCAGTGCTCTTCAATAAGATGTTTTACAAATACACTCATTCCCTGCAAATTAAACCATTTTAAATACTCTTTCGTACCCACCTCCATCAAAATTCTAAATAGATCCGTATGCTGAGGCCTGGGAAGTGTGCAATAACTTGGTGTTCTGTTTGTTTTGTTTTTATTTGTTTTAATCTTTCATTGGATGTGGCATGAGTGTGTATGTAGCCTACGTGTATGTCTTTAGCCGTCATGTGTATTTTTTAATTTTATTTAATTTTTTATGTGTATTTATTGTCTGTAAGGGCAGCTACTATGCGCTATGCACCTTGAGTCCATGACAAATTTCCCCTAGGGGACAATAAAGTATATTCTATTCTATTCCTCTGTAATACAAGGGGAAAATACTATGTTTACAATATGCAACAGTAACAACAACTGCCAGTGTGTGTCACCTTCTGGAACAATACCTCAAAAGATTTGTGGGAGGTAGTGTAGGCATAATGTTTGACTGGCATTAAGCCCGATACCACTGCCAGTACAAAACATGTTTATGAGTGTTGGACGATTTTTTTTATCCATGAATCCATAGTTGAAGGCAAGTACACGTTGGAGTATGTTTTCAGTAGAAATAAAGTTCTGATTCAAATATTCAAACAATAACTTAATCTCATACTGTGCTACGCCTTCTAAAGTATAGTGCATTATATCAAACACAAAGTAATCTGATATATTGAAGTATGACAAGAATTTGGGTATACTGTTGCATTTGATCTAATAAAATAATTTTTTCTTGCATTTTCAACAAGATAACTGTAATGCTCCTCATTGGTTAATCTGGTCCGTAACCTCATCAGGGATTACTTTCACTAAACACTGTTTGAGCGGATGTTTATCAATAAGTTCTGCAGTAATGGTTGGCAGTGAATGATTCCACAGAACCCAGAATTCAGAATCAGAATCAGAATCCTTTTATTGTCATTGCACAAGTGTACAACGAAATTTTAGCAGCATCCGAGTATTTCA
This sequence comes from Pagrus major, assembly GCF_040436345.1. Classification (NCBI taxonomy): domain Eukaryota; kingdom Metazoa; phylum Chordata; class Actinopteri; order Spariformes; family Sparidae; genus Pagrus; species Pagrus major. Next base: position 3,203,035 of record NC_133229.1, read on the forward strand.
CACACATAAATTAAAGTAAAAGTACAAGGTAAGTAAGTAAAAAAGTACAAAAGTACGGCAAATAGTGCAATGTATAAAATATAAATAAAAAAATAAATATGTGCAGAGGTGCAGGTTGTGAATCGAATTGAGTTCAGACCTAAATTGTCACCTGTTACTTGTGCAATGGTGCCATAGACAGGTTGTTCAGCAAATGACACTTTCATTCCATTTTGCTCCACAAATGACACATTCATTCCATTTTGCTCGAGTACCTTTACATCTTCTTTAAATGGACAGTAAAGTATTTTGTCAATGCCATATTTTTTTGCATTTTGGGAATACAATTTTAATGTTTTTAACAGTGGTATGGCGCATTTACTGGTACCTGCTCATATACTCCAGATACTTTGTTTCTCTTTGAATCATATCTCACTTCTAAGTGAATTTAACAACACCCCATTTCTCACTGAAATACTTTGTCCATTTAGAGTTTGTGTTTAAGGCAGTAAACGCATTGAAAGTATTTTTGAAGACTTCTTCCACTGTACTTCTACTGGGTTTTTTAGCAGGCACTGCACTTAACACTTGTTCTTTGAGATTAGCATGAACTTTATTGACATACATTGTTAGTGCACCACTGCCTTGTAACTTTGCTATCATATAAGCACATATATCTTTTGCCTGGTCTTTTGACATTAGGGATGTTGAAGGTTGATTTATCACCTCTGGGTCCATGTCAGAGGCATCTTCTTGTGAGCTCTGTTCACCTAAATCTGACTGATGTGGTGTTTGTACATTAACATTATGCTTGTGCCTATGTTGTGTGTGTAATGGTGCACTGAGAGAAGACCAGTGACTAAGCCCCGGGGAAAATCCTTTATTTTTGCAACAATGTAAACTGCCAGGCCACTTATAATGAGACTATATTGATGCAGGGTCTATTAAAAAAATGAAAGTGTCATGCCCTTTTCAAAAAAGTTGACTCGAGTGGAAAAAAAAGAAGTTAATTGCCATGGCGGAGAAAACACAAAAGAAAACACTTGTGGACACGATAACTCAAAAAGTTGACTGGTATAATCCCCAGTTTTTTTGGTTAGGACAGCTTGGATTTGTGGTTTCTTGTTTTGTTTTGTTTTTTTCCAAACAGCCCTTTGTTAGTTAAACTTACTTTATATTTTTTGTCCTCTTCTTATTTTGACGCAAGTTGGTGTGTGGATTATATGTTGATGTGTTTGCCACACAAAGCCTGTGTGTTTTATGAGCTCAATCAGAATTACTTCACTTAATGTTAAAGGATTCAATCACCCTATAAAGCGTAAAAAGGTTCTCACATGGCTAAAGAAACAGGACACTCAAATTGCCCTACTTCAAGAGGCACATTTAAATGATTTAGAACATGAAGCCTAAAAATGGTTGGGTTGGTCAAGTAGCTTACTCCTCTTTTTCCTCCAAAAGCAAAGGTGTTGCAATTTTGGTACATAAATGTCTGCCTCTCACAATACAAAAAGGTAATAGTAGATAAAAAGGGCTGCTTTGTATGTATTCTAATTTGGAGAACATCTTTTGATTTGTAGTGCGAATGCACCTACTATATATGAGTCACAATTTTACTCAAATATTTCAACAGACTTGGTTATATTAGGAGAGGACTACAACTGTGCTTTGAATCCTGTAGTTGATTGTAAATCTCACACACAAACTGAGCGCCTCAAAAAAATCAGAGCCCACATATTTATTACAATTTCCCATCCATACAGAGACCCCACAAAGAGGCATTGGCGACTGAATCCATCTCTGTTAAGTAATGATGTCTTCTCACCTATCTAAAAGAGCAATTAGATATTTATATTCAAGCCAATGATAGAGAGGGCACTGACCCATCTATGGAATGGGAAGCTGCCAAAGCATACATGAGAAGTTGTATTATATCATTTAAGGCCGCAAAAAAAAGAAGGAAATCAAAACCCAGCTGCATCTTGAAAGTGAATGAAAAACTTTGGAGACACAGCTTAAAGCAAAGCCGACCAAGGCTCTATGTAGCCAGACGAAAGCTACACAGTCAGCGCTTGATCAACTCCTTACAAAAAAAATTGAGAAAGCATTATTCTTTGCAAAGCACAGGATATTTGAGGCAGGAAATAAACCAGGGAAATTACTGGCACAGAACAAGAGGGAAGACAAACTTAATACAGTATCACAATTTAGGAATGATAAAGGAGAACTGTATCACAAAAATGAAAAAATGAAGACCTATCTGATATAATATATAGAGAATATAGAGATAGTCTATACAAACCCTTATTGGAAACAGAAGTTCTGGAGTCTATTAACTCTTTAAAACGTGAGAAAGCAGCTTTCTGCAGAATTCTGTAAGAAGTGTGGGGCAAAAATATCCAGTTTTTTGATTAAAATGTATATCAACTTTTACCAAAAACAAAGGCTGCCTCAAACCTTAACTATGGCAGATACTGTATGGATACATAAAGGGGAAATCACCTGATCAAAGTAGCACTTACAGACCTGTCAGCCTCATTAATGTTGACAGTAGAATCCTCTTAAAAATTCTTGCGAAACGAATAATGGAATAGAATAGAATAGAATAGAATAGAATAGAATAGAATAGAATAGAATCCCTGAACTTTTCAAGCCAGATCGAACAGGCTTTATCAGACAAAGACTGTCCACTCACAATATGAGGTGTCTAATAAACATCATACATCAAGTTAAAATTACCTCATCAAAAAATCTGGTCATCTCTCTTGATGCTGAAAAAGCATTCGACAGAATTGAATGGAATTATTTATTTACAGTGCTTAACAAGTTTGGGGTATTATTAAATAGATACAGCTGCTGTACTCTGCGCCAAGGGAAAGGGTTATTTTAAATGGAATACGGATTTTCTCCAAGAGAGAGGAATTCATCAAAGCTGTCCCCTCTCCCCACTATTGTTCGCTCTGGCTATTGAACCTTTTGCAGAAGCTTTAAGCACTAATGATTATCAAGGTATATACATGGACAAAAACATACCCACAAAATTGTATTGTATGCAGATGACATATTATTATTTGAATCAAGCCCAGAAATCTCTTTACCTGCTATCCTGGAGGTTATACAAAATTTTAGTTGCTTTTCAGGTTATAAGATAAACCTGGAAAAATCTATAATGATGTCCCTTGACTCATACGGACATGGGCATAAATGTCTCTCCCAATGTATGTGAATTGTATAAATTAAATATGAACCCTCTTTTAAAAGCGGTGATAGCAGAACGCTGGGCTATTCTTGCTATTTCTTGGATGAGTAGGATTAGCCTAATTAAAATGAACATATTACCAAGTATTCTTTATATAATACAGATGATACCACTTTATATAGACAAGAAAATAGGAAAAGAAAGTGACAGAATTTTAACGAGATTCATATGGAGAAGGAGAAAAGTGAGATTGACACTCACTGTACTGCAGTTGCCTGAAAATGCTAGGGGACTTGCACTACCAAACATTTTATTTTATAACTGGGCAAATCATGCCAGAATTGTTGCGCAGTGGCTTCATTTTTACTTGGAAAAAATGTCAGTTGTGATAGCTAGTGCTGTACTCCCCTTACTTTGCTGAGTCTTCTCACAAAGGATTTCATGAAAGGACCTGATTCTATTACCCCAAACCTTATAATAACTAGCACTATACGTTCCTGGCAGGATATAATAAAATACTGTGGTAAATATAACAACAATCTTTCCTTATTCCTATAGTAGGAAATGCTGAATGTATACTGGATATAGAGGGCACCATGTTTAATCAGTGGTTCCATAAAGGGATTAAGATTATCAACGATCTAGTGCAAGGAAATAGTCTGTCATTTCACCAGATTCAGTCCAATTATGGAATATCTTGATCTCACTTTTTTGACTTTCTTCAAATTTGTAGTTTTATAAAGACCAAATTTCCAGATTTAAGCAATATGTCATCTTTACATAAGATGGAGGAATTCCTGTCAAAGAAAAGGAACCATTTCCTTTCTGAGTGTTATAAAATGCTGTGCTCCCTTACTGCAGAAACTATTGACAAGACCAAATCTGCGTGGAAAAGAGACTTTGAAATTGATTTGAATGAAGATGATTGGAGTAAAGCCATATACTCAATTGATTCCTTATTCATCCGTAATCAGCTATATCGGCTATAAAAAATTTCATAGGATCAACTTTACATCTTTAATACCAAGAAAATTAAACTCCCAGGTCTTTCTCCATTGTGCAAAAAATGTAAGTTACATACTGCTTACTATATACATTGCTTTTAGCATTGTCCTGTATTTTAATCTTTCTGGGATGGCATTTCAGCAGAAATTAACTTAATTTTTCATCAGAATATAAATGCCCCCCCCCCCAACAACATGTTTTAACTACATTTCAATATGACTGAGTTCAAACTTTGGGGGAAATTTCTGTTACTTGCAGGGAAGTTTATTTTTTTAAATGGATTGAGTCTGAGCCCCCTACAATTAATATTCTGGTACAATGAATCATTGTGCATCCTTCCCCTAGAAAGGCTGTCTGCAGTCTTGGGTGGCAGTGAAAGGAAATTTAGTCAATTACGGAATCCCTTCTTAAATTAACTACCACAGGTGATTGGAAATATTTAGTTATTTATTCATTTATTTATTTGTAAGAAGATTGTCGAGTATGAAAAGGTACAAAGGTATATGTAGGGAGGGACAACAATGAGTATGAAGAGACTGTTTAAATAACAGCTATTAAACGTTGTATTTTCTTGTTAAATTAATTCACATTCTGACTGATAACTAAAGTTTAGGTAGGTTGGGGCCAAATTACTGATAGTTTGTCACTAGCGATGTTGAATTTGAACATCTTTTTCTTGCTGAATGAGATTGGAGAAACTCCAATTACTACATTACTAAAGTAATACTATTATTCCAGCAAACAAGAATTGACATTTTTTCCCTCAGCGAATCACTAAAGACAAATACGCAATGAGAACTGTCACCTTGTTCCCTGCATTAAAAGATCCATTTTCCAGGAAAGGTTATATAAGTTTTATGTTTATCTTAATTACATACCTTATTTTGTATTTTTGCATTAACAAAAGATTAAGAGTGGATGAGATTGACACTGTGCAGTGTGTTTGATTATTACTTAACCTAATTTGCAACATTGTTGTGGATCAGATTTTGGAATCAGCCATGCAAGAAACTCTGCTTATATCCTTCCTGAGAGAACAGTTAAGAATCCAGAGAGGGAACCTCTGTTTAGGCCATTAAGGAACATCTACAAACAACAGCCAAAAAATTATGCCCAATTTTGTGCTATGATGCCCTGTCTACACCTACATGGGCATTTTTTTAAAAAAACGTAGCCTTTTCTTTGTGTTTGGTCCTTTTGTCCACACACAAATGGCGATTTGGGTCACTAAAAACAGGTTTTTCAAAACTCCTGCCAAAGTGAGGATAGTTAAAAACTCAGTTTTCAGTGTTGTTGTGTAGATGGGGAAAACAGCGTCAGTGTCTGTGTTAGTGTCAGCTGATATCTCCATGGTTACCCCGTTTGTTTACATGAGGGGCTGTGGAAGATGATGAATGACGAGGAAACTTTTGAGTGATTGGCCTGATCAGCCTCTGCAAAAGACTGGGGTATGTCTGCATGTGGAAGGAGCAACAATAAAATGAGCCCCGTGGATGGCCGCTGTACCATCTTCCTGCATCAGAACACAGTGCACAGAGCCCATATTGGAGGATCTCATCCTCAACTTTTACCCAACACACAGTATTGACTGCACATGGAAATAAAACAATCCTGAGCTAAATCCACAGATTACATGGAGGGGAAACTTTCTTTGACTGTACTTGAGTTGTGTGACTACAAGTTCAATTTTATGGATGTTGTTAATAATTGATTTGTTTTGATGCAAAATTTGTATAAATTTGAATTCAATGTAGTGCATATGGTATCTGACAGCTCTGGTCAGTGTGCTATTAGTGTATTCATTCTGCAGGTGTGATTTAGCATTAAGCTCACCTGCTAAATTACTGTCCTTTTTTAAGTGTTTAGTGGTACAGCCAGATACATGTGTATTGTAAATTAGTTCTGTAACAATGTAATAGTCCTACAATAAAGAGAAAAGGTGATTACAGTTCAAATGCATTTTAGATAACAGCCCATCTGAAAGAGTACATGAGTATGTGGCTATAAGCATGAACTCAGTATATGTTGTATGTATGAGTATGTGTTATGATACTGTGGAATATTTGGGTCTGTACATTGATGAATGGATATTATAAAACCTATACGCAGTAATATTCTCAATATATATGGTATACAATATGGTAAAAGTCATATTTTCATTATTTTGATTGAAATTGTGATGTGCGATACGATTAGTGGGAATGATCATTTTCATTTCATTATTTTCATTGTCACTGACAAAAAAAATATATTAAAATCACGATGACGTGACACTTGTCTGGGTCTGTACCAGGGTTGGAATTTCATCATTTTAGGGGCAAGGCCATTTGGCCTTCACTTTTTTTTTTTTTTTTTAGGGGCACCAAGGCCACATGACAGGGCACAAAGGCCATTGAGTAAAATTCGATGGTACCTTTCAGATCGATACCATAACATTCTAATGTATAATAAGACATGGATTATGTATTAAAACATTTTTTAATACCAACAAGTTAATGTTACATTAGAAAACAGTTCTTTTTAAAGTACATCTTACAAAGGAATTACTACTTGAAAGCAATAAAGCATATTATGTATTAAATCTTATATAAATATCAATATCAAGTTAATAGTACATTGTACTATTGTACAATTGTACAATTGTACATTGTACACACACACACACACACAGAGTGTGTGTGTGTGTGTTTGAGTGAGTGAGTGAGTGAGTGAGTGAGTGAGTGAGAGAGAGAGAGAGAGAGAGAGAGAGAGAATGAGTGAGAGACAGAGAGACAGAGAGACTGAGACAGTGTGAGTGAGAGACAGAGTGTGAGTGAATGCAGTGTATTAATTTAATCGGACTCATCACTTGATGACGGAGAATCTGACATCCGGATAATTTTCAAAATAAAACACTCCGTGTTGATACCAGCACAAAAACCTCAAAAATGAGACAAATACGCGCTCTTCTTCTAATCCTCCGGTCGGGAACACTTTGTGTTGTTGTGTTTATAACACATACATATAACTGCGGTCGTGCGTGATTATGTAATTATCGCGGGAATTCCTCGGTTTCGTAACTCCAGCTGTTCGGCGGAGCTGCGCCATGGCGGACTCAAAACACAGCTGGTGGGGGTTGCCAGACGAGGACAACGGAGCAAAACCGTATCGGAGCCACGGGCACAAAGGCCACTGTGGCCGTACGATGATTTCTTTTTCACGGGGCATCAAGGCCAAAGTGTGGGGCAACGGCGGCCATGGCTGCCGTGGCCGCTGTGAAATTCCCACCCTGGTCTGTACCAAACAAACAAGTTTTCTTACATCTGAGAGCAAGATTTGAAGGCCAGGACATCTCTGCAGTACTTCATTATAATGCTACTTATTTTCTATTTTTTCCTGTAATCAAACATTTGCAATTCTGTGATTTGAATATTGCACTTGATGCACTTGCACTTTGCCATATTGCAATTTTGATTATTTTGCAACTAATTGTGCAGCCCTTCTTGCAATCAATTGTTACCTGTGTGATTTAACTGTACAGTGGTCCAACAGCCAATGCATTAAGGATAAAAAAATGTATTTATATTTAACGAGTTGGGAGTTGAGTGATTTACAGTAGTATATGATGAATGTGATGAATACATGAATGACAGTTTGACTTTTTATTTACGGATGCCCTGGAAAAGATTAATTGGTTGCTACTGGTGGAGTTGAAAGAGAAATAAGGCTGTGTGTCATCTGCGTAAAAATGGAATTTAAATTGTGTCTGCAGATTACTGTATATGTCCTAGTGGTAACATATAATGGAAAAAAGCAGGCGGGCAAGGACTGACCCCTGAGGTTTTGAGGAAGATCTGCATTACCAATGGCAACACCATAAGTCCACGCTCCAATACAATAGATTTTTTGGAAAAAAATGTACATTAGGGGTGTCCAAACTACAGCCTGTGGGCCATCTGTTGCAAAGCTTTAAAAAATCACATCACACTGACAAGAATCAGACACACCAGACCATATTTACTGAAGGCTGGTTCGGTAGACAGGAACTCAATCAGCGTGGCAACCAGAGCACAATGGGCTGGGCAGTGGCAAGGTCCAAAAAACAGGGTCAAAATCACTAGGAGGCAAATATACTAGGAAGAATGCAGTAATGCTTGCAGTAAAGGGCAAAGACGAACTGGCTGAGAGAGAAGGGAGCACACAGGCTATATACAAGAGGGAGGGATAATTGGACACAGGTGAAACACATCAGGGAGGGTCAGGCAATCACAATGCAAATATACAAGGGCAGGAAAGGGATCTGAAACAAAAGGAGAGTTAGACACCAAAATTAAACAGGTAACAGAACTGAAAAGATAAAGGAAAGCAAAAACATGACCTAAAGTTCAGACGAGATATGACACACACTTGGAGCATTTATTACAAGCACATTATTAGGCCCAGGGGCTGATGCTCTATTTATCCAAGGTAAAAGGTAGGTCATATCAGGTTTTAAGCAAATAATAATAATAATAATCATCATCATCATCCTTATGATATAACATTTTCATAACTTTAAATAACAAATAGTTACAACAGAACAGACAAAAAAACATGTAGAGATCCAAACAGACAAACACAACAACAAAGAAGTAGAGGTGGACTCTTTAAAGATAATCAAGACAAACTTTCCCCCTCTGTTGCGCTTAATTGAAAAATTCGGCAGCCTCTCGGGATACACTATTAATTGGGACAAAAGTGAATTGCTTCCATTGTCGGATTAGGTAGATCTAGAGCAGGGGTCAGCAACCTTTACAATATAAAGAGCCATTTTTGCCCCTGTCCCTCGCCAAAAAATATGTCTGGAGCCGCAAAACATATTTGTGTCTTATAATGAAGGTAACACGGCCTAGAAAGTCTAAATTAGCCTATCAAGATTATTAATCAGCCTCAATGAGCGTTCATTTATAATTCCACATGATGTGGCAACTCTTCAGTGGGCTACTTATGCTTACAGTATAAGGTACTTGAACTTTGCATTTCCATTTCAATGATGCCATGTTTTGGTGCATTTATGAAATAGAAGAACTAACCTACAATAAATAGAAATAGAGTAGCAATACAGAACTACATATGCAGACCTACTTAAGTCCTCCCTGTGTTTGTGAAAATGTACAAAATAAAAAGTAGGCTTTTTTGATAATAAATAAAACACATAGTGGCAGGCAGTAAAAGTAAAAAAAAAAAAAAACACAGGACAGTTTAAATTTATTTTAGTCCATTTCAGTGTGAGTTAATCCTTCTTTTTTATCCTCGGCCACATACAGCAATCAATCCTCAGGCTTGAGCATTAAACACAATGTGTTAACTCAGGATCATTCAATTAATCACAACTTGATAGAACAGATACAATTCTGTGTGTAGGCTACGCATTTTTACTATTAGGAGAATCACTGTCGGCCTAAAGCAGTGATGATGATAATATATATATATATATAAATATATATATATATATGTATATATATATATATATATATATATATATATATATATATATATATATATATATATATATATATACATACATATATATCCTGATCTAGAGTTTCTACGCACAATGCCCTTCAAGATTGTACACAATCAAATCAAGAGCTTAGGTATTATTGCTACGCGGAAATATGGAGATCTCTTCTTAAATTCCAACTGGGAAAGTAAGATCCAACAATTTCTCTGTAACATTGAATTCTGGGATACATTACCGATCTCCCTAGTTGGTCGCATTAATGCCCTAAAAATGGTTACTCTCCCTAGATTTCTATACATGTTCCAAGCAAACTTGAGAGTTCTGTCCCTGTGGCGCAAAGGTCTAACAGCGGACCCCACACTTGGCTCCAGATTGAACAGGCAGCCTGTGGAAGTACATCTCTTCCCGCGCTTTTGAACAATCCCGCCAAGGCCAAACTCCCAACATACATAACAATTCCTGTCATTCTAAATACCTTGAGAACATGGAGGCAAATTCAATCTTTCCTAAATCTCTCCAAAGTCTACCTAGATAGCCATATTTGCAAAAATCATGCTTTTATTCCAGGTTTAGATGATCCCATTTTCTCTATCTGGAAGGATACATTGTCAAAATTGGAGATTTGTACACCGAGGGGAATCTTGTTTCCTTCCAACAACTGCAACAGTCCCACAACATACCATAATCACATTTGTACCTCCAAATAAGAAGCTACATTAGGACCCACTTACCACACTATGAAACCAAGCCGGCACATACTGTACTTAACAGCATTGTTCACCATGATTTTAACCACAAGGGATCCATCTCAATTCTACATTCATCCCTGCAGGCCCATTCTGTATTATCCAATGCTAAATTTAGGAAGGCTTGGGTAGAAGAGCTGGGTGCCTACACTCCTCTGGGCTCTAATATTTGACTATATATCAAATCCTATAATATAACAATAGCACCAGACCGTCTTCTTGCCATGTTTGGGCTATCTGTGAACCCTGCCATAGACAACCACATTGCTCAGGCCATCTCACTCTGCACTCTACTAGCTAAACGCCTCATTCTACAACGATGGAAATCTGAGTCTAGCCCTACATTCCACCAATGGCTGAGGGAGCTTGGAAATGTAATTCATATGAAGTGCCTTCGTTATAGCCTTGCCAACAAGGAAGATGTTTTCTTTCAAATCTGGAAACCGCTTCTCGATACATGGTCGGCAACCCAACAGCGATTGTTTGACCTGTAGATCTCATGTCCTTGATAGTAGGCGATAAGGTCCTACTTATGGTATTTCACATTCATATAACTGTAGTTGCCAATGTCAGTGTTTTTCTCTTTTTTTTCTTTTTTTCTCTCTCTTTTTTTCGTTGTTTTTTTTTCTGTTGCCTTTTCGTACAGAATAATTTCTATTATTCAAGCTATGTAGACTACTTTATTATTATTATTTATTTATTTCTCCTTGTATTTACATCTTGTTCCCTTTTCTCTATATAGAGTTCTTTATATTTGTGCTTTGTTTAAACTGGACATCATCTCACTTTGACTGTGTTTCTCACAGAGGCGTGTTATAGCAATGTACATGCTCCCTGTCCTTGAAAACCCCAATAAACATACTTAACAAAAAAAAAAAAGATGATCAAGACAAGGGATGGAAATACCTCATAATTATAATAGTTATAATAACAACAGCCTACAAAAATGCAAGATTAGAAAATAACTGTGCAGTGCAAAGATATTTTGGCCGGTATGAATTAGCAAGACATGTGGGAGTCATGTGAGGCGGGAATTAAGATGGTTGCCTGAAACTCTGGCTCTGGGTAATTAGCATAAATATCCTTCTTGAAGTTATTTTCAAGTCAGTCAATCACGTCTCCATTGCTTTTATACTTTTAAAAAGTGAAGAATTCAGATTCATAAAAGAACATGACAGCAAAAATTCAAGACATAAGGGTTTTGAGGTCAACAGCCCAGGCGCACACGCAGCTCCCTCACCTGATTTATCCAACTTAATGCTACTTGACATGCTTGTAGAGATTAGAAAATCAACAACCTCAACAGAAGAGAAACTTACCACAGTCCTGACACGAATGATGGAGGTGGAGAGGACAGAGGGGATGCTGAAGGATGCTAATCAGGAAGTTCAAGTTCAGTTAAAGAAGAATCGTCCCGTTACAAAATCCGAGCCAGAGCTGGAGGACCTGCTAGCCTAGGCAGAGGACAGAGCAAGATGGAACAACCTGCGTTTTGTCGGAATACACGAGGGGAAGGAGAAGAGAAATACTATTGCCTTTCTCAATGACCTACTAGTGTACTCTCTTGGCATTAATCCTCCACCGGGTGGTTTTGAGATGAAGCAAGCACCCGCGCTCGTCCCAGAGATACAAACGAGAGACCCAAGATACAAACGTTGCAAGATTCTTCCAATTCCTAGACAGGGAACGCATCCTCCAAGCAGCCAGGGAAAAGAAGTGAGTCATCTGGGAGGGCAAACAAGTGTTGATCTTCCTAGACCAGGGGTCTGCAACCTGCGGCTCTGGAGCCACATGTGGCTCTTTTGCCCCACTGCAGTGGCTCCCTGTGGCTTTGACATTTTACATGAAAATGAATAATATATATATATATATATATATATATATATAGACATACTGTATATATATGTACATATTTTATCATCATCACTGCTTTAGGCCGACAGTGATTCTTGTATTCTCCTAAAGTAAAAAATGTGTAGCCTACACACAGAATTGTATCTGTTCTATCAAGTTGTGATTAATTGAATGATCCTGAGTTAACACATTGTGTTTAATGCTCAAGCCCGAGGGTTGATTGCTGTATGTGGCCGAGGATAAATAAGAAGGATTAACTCACGCTGAAATGGACTAAAATAAATTTAAACTGTCCTGTGTTTTTTTATTTTACTTGCACTGCCTGCCACTATGTGTTTTATTTATTATCAAAAAAGCCTACTTTTTATTTTGTACATTTTCCAAACACAGGGAGGACTTAAGTAGGTCTGCATATATAGTTCTGTATTGCTACTCTATTTCTATTTATTGTAGGTTAGTTCTTCTATTTCATAAATGCACCAAAACATGGCATCATTGAAATGGAAATGCAAAGTTCAAGTACCTTATACTGTAATCATACGTAGCCCACTGCAGAATTGCCACATCATGTGGAATTATAAATGAACGCTCATTGAGGCTGATTAATAATCTTGATAGGCTAATTTAGACTTTCTAGGCCGTGTTACCTTCATTATAAGACACACATATGTTTTGCGGCTCCAGACATATTTTTTTGGCGAGGGACGGGGGCAAAAATGGCTCTTTTGATCGTAAAGGTTGCTGACCCCTGTCCTAGACTATTCCAGAGAGACGCAGGCCAGGCGTGAAGACTGCAAGAGAGCTCTTCACAAGCACAGGATGAAATTTTGCATGCTTTACCCGGCAGTGTTGAGGATTGACACAGCCAGCGGGCCATGCGCATTTGAAGATCCGCAGAGAGTGTAGTGTAACTCTCGCCAAAATGCAACCTAGGTTTTTTTGGAGAATGTAGCCCAGTCAAACCTTCGTGTAAAAGCATAATTACGACGAAAAAGCCACTTTTAAGACTTACCGTAGCTTCGTTTTCGGGTCAAAATCATTTTCAATTGCATGCTAGGGGCAGCTGTATGGTAGCATCAAAATCGCTATTTTTAAAACACTAAGAAGACTTGACACAACATGAAACTTTGCTCATAGTATTACCAGGGTCTCTACACATTAACACGAACATTGAGAACATTGTTTGTGTACACAGAGTTAACAAAAAAGAAGGTTTTTGAACAACTCACGTTAGCTTTAGCTTGCTCCGCTCGTCGCCGTCTTGCTAGTTGAGATGCGTCGATGCGTCGAGTGTGGCGTAACATGGAGGAGAAAGCTCCATGTTACGCCGGGGATCCAGGTTATTGTCCGAACACCATTCTGTCAGATGCTGAATCTCCTCCCTGCAGGGTGACTCGTTGTTATGTGTTATCAGTCCTACTATGGTCGAGTCATCAGCAAATTTGACGATGGTGTTGGTGGGGTGGATGGGTGAGCAGTCATATGTGAAGAGAGAGTAGAGGAGGGGGCTGAGGACACACCCCTGTGGTGTGCCAGTGTTCAGGATGAGAGTGGATGATGTGCGGCCTCCCATCCTGACGTTTTGTGGTCTGTTGCTGAGAAAGTCCAGTGTCCATGTGCACAGTGAACTGCCTAAGCCCAGGTTTCTCAGTTTGTGGATTAGTTTGTGGGGAATGACCGTGTTAAGTGCTGAGCTGAAGTCCACAAGAAGCACTCTTACATACGTGTTGGGCTGATCCATGTGTGTAAGGGCTACGTGGAGTGCTGTGTTGACAGCATCCTCTGTCGACCTGTTCGCTCGGTAGGCAAACTGGTGTTGGTCCAGATCAGCAGGGATGGCAGATTTGATGTGAGAGAGGATGAGTCTCTCAAAACATTTGGTGATTATGGGGGTGAGAGCAACTGGGCGATAGTCATTAAGGCAGTTCACTGTACGTTTCTTTGGGACTGGGATGATGGTTGCTGACTTCAGGCAGGTGGGGACTGCAGACTGTAGTAGCAAGAGGTTGAAGATGGTGGTGAATACCTCTGCTAGTTGGTCTGCCCAGGCCTAGAGAATCCTGCCGGTGACTCCATCTGGACCAGCTACTTTCCTCGCGTTGACTCTACGCAGGGTGTATCTGACCTGATGTTTGTCCAGCTGAATGGCGTTGACCTTCCCTGGTAGTGTCCGATGTGTGTCAGCAGCAATCTCGTGGTCAAAGCGAGAAAAGAAGTGGTTGAGGGAGTCTGGCAGAGTACCGCCTGTGGGGTTAGTGGCTGTGTAGCTGTCCGTATAGCCAGTCTTTATCCCCTGCCACATGCTTCTGGAGTTGTTGCTATTGAAGTACTCCTCTATGCACTGCTTGTACCTGCGTTTGGCCTCATTGATGCCTCTCCTCAGGCTTCGTCGTGCTTGTTTGTAGGCCTGCAGGTCCCCAGACTTAAACGCAGAATTGGTTTCTGGTTGGGGAGCACTTCAACAGTTTTTGTCTCAGAAACAGTCTCAGCACAGAAGTTTATGTATGAAAGGACAGCTGACGTGTGTCCCTCCAGGACTGTCCCCTCAGCAAAAACATCCCAGTCTGTGTCCTTGAAGCAGTCCTGCAGGGCTGAGGTGGCAGAGTGTTATTTTCTCTTGTTGGGAAGTTCACATATTTGTGGAGTTTCGGCAGGACAGACTTCAAGTTGGCATGATTAAAGTCCCCTGCAGCTATCACAATCACATCTGGGTGGGCCGACTGGTGTTGGCTAATGGAGTGGTGTAGCTTCTCCATGGCTAACCTGGCATTAGCTTGCTGTGGTACATAAACAGCTGTGATAGTGACCGATGTTAAGTCCCTGGGCAAGTAGAAAGGTCTGCACTGTAACATGATGTACTCTATGTCCGGAGAGCAGTAAGTGTCTTTGACTTTGGTGTTTGTACACCAGCTGTTGTTCACGTAAATACAAAGTCCTTCTCCTCTGCTCTTACCTGTCCGCGCAGAAGACGGCTAGCGCGATCGCAGCGTCTGGGGTGTACTGGTCCAGCCAAGTCTCTGTTAATACCATCACACAGTGGTTTAGCCTCATGATGTATACTCAAGAATTGATCTATTTCTTGTTCCAGTTTCCAATTTCCTGCTGTATTATCCTGCTCAATTGGGAATGTCCTGATCTCTGATCATGCTAATATTGCACTGCTTTCAAAGAAGAATCTATGGGCACAAATTTAAAACTATATGGAAATCAATGTGCCCACAGCACCCTCTGCTGGTATTGCCTGGGAGGCAACAAAGGCTTATCTTCAGGGCTATATTATTCAACATGCATCACATAAGAACAAAGCTAAATACCTTGCAACTCACCCAATTAGAGAAGAGGATTGAAATAGCTGTGTCTACTCTGAAGCAAAATATGTCCTTTTCTGTTCTGAGGGAGCTAACACAACTCAACTATGAGTATAGCTGTCTACTCTCCAAAAGGTGGAGTTTCTTTTATTTCGTGCAAGACAAACTTACTTTGAATACTGTGATAAGGCTTGGAAATTATTAGCTAGATATATTAAACAGAAGCAATCTAGCTCAGCAATTCCTGTAATACGGCCTCAGGGAGGGAACCTTGTGACTACTCCAAATGATATTAATGATACATTCAAGGGGTTTTACATGGGTCTTTATGCATTAGAATGTTCTGCAACTGGCAAAACTAGAACCTGCCACCTGCCTATAACCTTTTCATGATGATCTGAACCTTCCCAAGCTAAATGAGGAACAGCGCGAATATCTTTTGGCTAGATGTTTATGAATGGATAGAAGTTCTATATAATCAACCAGAGGCAGTGGTGCAGGCAAACAGTATTATTTCCTGCTATTTTACATTAGGTAGAGACACTAGACTGGGCTCAGGTCTTTCTCCTGCACTCTTCTATCTAGCACTGGAACTGCTAGCTGCTGCAATACGCCAAAATGATGCTTTCCCAGGGGTCAAAATAGGGATTACAGTTCATAAACTTATGTTGTATGCGGATGATATTTTGCTGATGGTATCTCATCTGGTGAAGTCCATTCCAGCTTTGCTTAGTTCTATTGACACATTCTCAAAGCTCTCTGGATATAAAGTGAATTGGTCAAAATCTGAAGCACTCCCACTGACCTCCTATTGCCCCAAATCCTTTTTCCATGTAGGGTCATTTCAATGGCCTCAGGAGGTTGTGAGGTACCTAGGCATTTGATTTCCATGTCAATTGAGTGCAATTGTAGAGAAACATTTTAACCCTTTGCTGAGAAAAATTTTATCCGATGTAAAAAGGTGGTCCTCACTCTTCCTGTCTTTATGGGGCAAAGTTAATGTATTGAAGATGAATTCCATTCCTAGAATCCCTACCTATTAACATACCTATAAGTTTTTCAAATATTTTGATCAAACATGTAATAATTTCTTGTGGAATGGGAAATGCCCCTGGATGCGCTTAGAAAAGCTCCAACTTTCTGGCAATATTTACAAATAAAACACATGCTAGCACAGATATTTGGCTCACCCAGAAATGTCCCTCAAAATTCTTACTGGCATCACTATGGTGTTGGGAACAGGCCAAGAGGCTTCATTTTATTATTCAAAGATCTTTGGTCAGGCCAAAACAGTATCTAATGCTCTAAAGGGTGCATGGAAGAGGGACCTGGGCCATTCACTGAGTGTAGGGGAGTGAAATTGGATCTGTGGAAACTCTAAGAAAATGTCAAAACACCTTCTCGTCTTCACAGATTAGGCCTTAAGGACTAAGCAGAGTGCTAGAGGTGTCAGGCCCCAGACTCAGAGGGTACCTTAATTCATATCCTGTGGGAGTGCCCAGTGGTCCAAGACTTTTGGAAGCAGGTCCACAAAAGTATTACAAAAATTTCTGGGGACAATTTTGATTTTAAACCAAGGTTGTATTGGGTGACCCTCTACAAGTGGCCCATTGTAGTGCATCTGATTGGATCTTGACTTGCATTATGGTGGGGAGACAGGTTTTAATGAGGGGGTGGAAAACACCAGGGAGCCCATCCTTCCAGGACTGGTTTACTGGAATCGGTGAAGTTACCTGATATGAACAAATGTCCTATAGGAGTGCCTATAGGTGGGACAAATATATATTTACAAATAGGGAAAGTATATTGTTTATCTGAGTTTTGGCAATGGGGAGTGACCCATGCTTGAAGTGGTAGTACAATAGGCCTGTATATTACTTGGAACATATTACTTGGGATATATAGCATGCTACTGTTACCAAAGACACGTAAGCACATTTTTAAAATGTATTTATTTATTTATTTTATTTCTTGATGTTTGTTAATCATATCTTGTCTGTATTGTGTTAAAAATCTGAAAATTTCAGTAAGATATGAATCATAACAAAAAAAGAATTAGCGAGACATATCAACAGGAAAACTTTTTAGAGTTTCGGGGGCCTTCACAGCAAATGCACATTCTACATCCTGTAGTTTTGGGTCAAGAAGGTGATAAATAAACTCCAAAGTCAACTGGAAGCCAATGCAGAGAGGCAGGATGATCCCATCTGTCCTGTGGGAGGCAACGTCTGCCAGCTGCCCATACTCAATGGGTGGATGAGAACTGGAAACCAGAATAATCACCACTCTTCTCATCCAATCTGACTGTGGCGGCAGGAAGTGCACACTCGACCCCGCAGAGCCTCAGAACAGGATGGAGGCACCCGCAGTGCACTAGAAGGATGGTGGGGGTTGTTGGGGCCTCAGGGTGCTGACAGGGGCTACCGTTCCACTAGACACAGTCCACCTGTTGGTTGTGTGTTTTGGATGTGCGTGTGTGTGTGTGCCTGCGCGCGCCTCGTGTGTGTGTGTATGTGCGTATAAGGTATTGAGATGTAAATCCAAAAGTCCATTTTCTGTTGCTTCAGTGCACACCTCAACCACACACATTTTATAAACCCTGAGTAAAACCTGTTTCAATTTAATACTGCATAAGCAAACAAGACCATCAGGCAGAAGATAATTTCTATATATATTCTTCTGTATATATTCTTAATAACTGCCACTGGGTTGGATTACAAAAATTAAAACTAATTTTGATGGTGAAATGCAGAGGATGAATCGAGGAGTCTCTCAGCTGAAAGAAAAGAAAAAGAAGAAGCCCAATAGTCTAGTGGTATGGCAGCAGGTATTTCTGCATTACCAGACAGCAGCAGAACAACTGGCTTATAATGTAACACTTTATATTGACTTTGTTACCAAGCTTAATCTTGTGGGCTTTTTTTCATGAAAATGTCTTCAGAATGCTGATAACTTTAGCTTTACCTCAACAAAATTAATATTAGGGTCATTCCATGTCAACTCACCAGTTCATTTCATGGATTTTCTTGAGAAAAAATCATGCTGAAACTTCTATTAAATTCATGGGACCTTGTAAAATCCTATAGCTGTACTCATACATACATTTTTAAGTTACGAATTTTTGAAGAATAGCCCTCTGAGCTAAATTTCAGCATTTAAGTGATTCTGTGTGTGTGTATTCTAAACCTCACCGATCACTTATTTTTCACTGGTTTGAGTTTACAGTTTTTGTACACCTTAAAATAGACAGGTGCTTAGGAAAAGACCTATCTATCTATAAATATTAATCTTACTTCCTTAGCTCGAAACACATATATCTTATGACAATTTCAGACTCTCTGAGCTAATTTCTGACATAATCAAGTTGCATTGATACAATACAGAAAGTCTGTGATAATCTCACCTGAAACAAATCATAAAGCAGTTTGACATGATAGTGAGATCATAGAGCCCTGCTCACTTGGAAAATCCTAGAAGTAAGGACCAACTGTCACAAGACAGCCTATGAAGAAGTTGATTTTTTTCAAGATTGGCTGAGTTGTTGATTTCAGAAATCAGTTTGGGGAGTTTGAAAATGTGAGATATTATATGTATGTGTATTGAGCTAAGGAATTTAGATGGAGATTTTGTTCATACACACAGAATAAGATGACATCACCTATATGCAACAAACCAAGCCATTACAAGCTGTAGCTTGCAAATTTCCAGAACCCAATGACAAACAGGCTCAATAGGTATCAGACAGATAGAAAACTTTGAAGTAAACACAGTACAAACATCTACTGATGAAATGAGTAATATAACATCGATACTTCAGTTTCAAGGAAATTAAAATAATCCTTCTTGGGAAAATCTACAGTCAAAATAAAGTGGGTATTTCAGCTCCAAAGCTAGCAAGATCTGTGGCACTCACACTGGCATAATTTCTAGATGTGATAGAACTGCATTAAAACATCCAGAAACAACTATTTAAACGAATGATTGTTGCCAAGTTTCCTTACGGTCTCTTGCATGTTCAGGACAAATTTCAACTGGAGTGAAAAAGAAGTAATTGCTCATGTTTAGAATATGTATACAAAGAATCACAAAAATGCTGAAATTTAGTTCAGAGGGCCAAACTTCAAAAATCCATAACTTAAAATGTATTTGGAGCAGAGCCATAGGATTTTGCAAGAGCCCATGAATTTAATAGAAGTTTCAACATCATTTTTTTTTTTGAGAAAATTCATGACGTGAACTGGGAAAAGTTCCGGATTTTGGGTGAGTTGGCATGGAATTGCCCATTACTTAGCAACAATATCTGTTAGCTCCAGGCTTAAATGTAATCTGATGTATGAACTGCACTAAAACAAAGTTTACTTTGTTTTACCATTGTCATATTACAGTTAAACATATGTTGTGTCTTTCTTTCAGTTGATTCCAAACAAAATTAATGTGTTTGCCAGATAAAGATCTTAACAGGAAACAGTGGTGCTCATACCACTTTCGTCCACAGGAGCCGTTAGAATCAAAAATTTGGTTTCCTTGTAGCTGCTTTAATGAAATAAAAAGCTGAGATCTGGGAACATAATGACATCACTAATAAGAAGTCAGTAAATTCAAGCAGTCACCAATCAAACATGTTGGAAACAAAGTCTTCATGTTAGATAAACTTGAACAGTGAACAGTAAAATTATTGCCCAAATGTCTGTTGAAAAATTATATTCAGTTTTCCTGTAGTCAGCATTTTAGATTTTTAGATAAAAATACACAGAATTGGCTAGTTAGGTTGGTTGTGAGTTGTAATATTGGCTTCATAGTTAAGGGAAACTTTAAAACTATAGAAAGACACCCATCATTTGACACAGTGTTAAAACACATGAGTATTGTGATGACTTTTGTGGTGTTTTGTAGAGATTTTTTTAAGTGCAGCAAAAATACACCTCACCGTTCAATGTTTTATGACTTTAACAAACAATTAAGACAATTTTCCAGATGGAGAAATAATTAAATGATCTTTGCTACTGT
This sequence comes from Pagrus major, assembly GCF_040436345.1. Taxonomy (NCBI): domain Eukaryota; kingdom Metazoa; phylum Chordata; class Actinopteri; order Spariformes; family Sparidae; genus Pagrus; species Pagrus major. The sequence continues at coordinate 3,223,612 of NC_133229.1, forward strand.
ATGTTTCAGACAGCAGGCTCACACACATCACCACAGCCAACATTTACCACCATTTGTATACTGTCAGTGTAAGAACATGGTGACAACACATCAAAAACATTAGAGAGATGATTAGCCATGTAATTTGCAGAATTCTATACATATAACAACACTTGTTGTGTGGGGTGATGGCTTTCTGTTCATCCTGAGATGTAGAGGTTGTTGTAATCAACATGCTGGCATTTGCACACACATGTTAGACTGATGGTCTTACAGTATGGCTGTGTGATGGATTGTGTTTGGTCTAAAAAGGGACATTTCACATTGTCCCTAGTGATGGGCTGTAGTATCACAGCTCTGTTGTTGTGTCTGTGATTTCAGCTTTAATGACACATGTTGCCATAATTTGTCAGCACATAGCCAACTGTGAACAGGGACAGACCAAGAGTTGATAATAATATTGAATCATTGACGCTGAACAATTTAATATATATTTGACTATTTGCAATCCATTTACACACTTCTGTTGTTCCCTTTTCATGATATGTGTCTTAATAAAACAATGTGTTTTCTACAGGTTATTTCAATCTAATAGTGCTTGGTATCATTTTTAAGGTGGTTTAATGGTTTGTAATCAAAGGCCATTCATCATCAGTGAAGTAAGTGTGTTTGATATAAACTGCCCTGTACAGAAGAAGAAACATGAAACTGTAGTCCCAGAAATGTAAACGATACACACCTCGGATAACCTTTGTAGTATTACAAAATACACTTGATACTCAAAAGTATTGTTAAATATTCAAATGTAGATATACACAGCTGTTGTCTTCATTACTGAACAACCACTAGTACCAATGAAAACGATGTGACTCAGGCAGAAAAGTTCACAGATAAGGTCATGTATTAAAGCTTTACTCACATTATGTTAGTTATTTCCTTTCAGAAAGTTATAGCGACATTCAGTCTGGTGAAATGCACTGTTACCTTGAATAAACATGGATTTCTCTGGGTTTAAACTTGGAAACATTTGGGTAATGTAGGTACACAACTAACAAAATATATCAAAGGTTTAGTCGTTTTTAGACATTTTAATGCAAAAATGTTACATATTTTATCTTTAAATGGTGGCTTATGCTGGTTTCCTATCCCCCCTCCTCCTTCAGAGCCACTCCTCCAAAACACATGAACGTGCACTGCCTGACTACAGTACAAACTTCCCAGTAGCTCTTGCTGCTGACCAGCTGGGAGATGTATTGGTGGCTAGTTTGCTACGTTCAATGCAGTCTCGTAGCTTTTTTAACCAAGAAATATATAAACAAACAACTCTGGTTAATGCTGAAACGCCACAATCATGTAAACACAAGCAAGATAGCCATCACAAACGTACTGTACCTCTGTCCGAAAAGGCTACCCAGCGTTACAGTTACTCCCGTTGTGTCCTTTATGCGAATATTAGCTGCAACAGGAGTGTGTTGCTGCTGCAGCAGCTCTTTAATTTGGAAATAAATGATAAGGGAAATAAGTAAAAATAAGGCTAAATGTTAAATTTTAAGTGATTGTGATTGTGATGAATTGATAAAACTATTTAGTTGTGTGGCATGTTTTGAACAAAGGTTGGCATCTTCACATCAGCCAAGCTGAACAGTTCTGCATGCACAACTTGTTACATGAAGTAACATATATGTAACGAGCTGGGCAAGGGGCAAGGAGCTGCATTTTAGCCGACCTACACACTCAAAACAAGTAACTAAGAGTTACAGCACAGGAAAAGAAGCAGCAACTGTCTTTAGGACCTGAGCCAACAAACTATTAACCTATATTAATTTAAAATACGACATGCCCAGGCTTTGCGCACAGTCAATTAGGTGTTTCTGCTTTGACATTTTCAGTGTCAAAAACATTCACAGTGGGAACAGAATGACGAAACTTACAGTGCACAGCAGCAGCTTTGAATAAATAATCAGCCTCCCTTGTTTGCAGGCTGTTTTTACCCACTCCAAAGGTGTCCTGTGCCAGGCTTTGCAGTGATGAATATGGAAGCTCATTTCCCCCAGTTAAAGAAACGGACAAGATGAAAACTAAGCTTGATGAAAAAATATCCCTATGGTATGTCATAATTATTAGAGAAAAAGCCATAATCATGAGATAAAAGGTAGAAATTATTAAATAAAAAAGTCATAATTGAGATAAAATTTTACCACTAAACTCATAATTTTGAAAATGATGTCTTATTCCATCAAGGCTTAGTTTTCAGAAATGTTTTGTCCCTAACTGGCAGAAATGGGCTTCCATAGAACGGATCATATCAGGGCAACAAATAAGTCATGTATGCATGTGAGAGAAGCCAGTGTCTTCTGGGTCATTGTGATGCTAAAGATTTTTTTAATAACAAGATTTTCAAATTCCTTTTTGAATGTTGTTGCCTCCAGTAGGCCTACGCATGACTATAGTATTTATAGAATCCATGTAAGAAAATTTTCCACCCTGAAAGATGCTGGTAGTCAGTGTCAATTAGCTTAAAAGCTAAAAGGGTAAAAGTTCAGGATGTTGCTTGTTGTAACGTAATCATGTGCGTGCATGACAGCATGTGTATGCACACGCGCATGTGTCTGCTCAGGTGTGCTCCAGTACTTAAACAAGTGGCACTACACCCCTGGTCAGAGGGGTTGTGCTTAGTGTAACTGAGTTATCAAGCTGCTGAAGCAAGCTCAGAGGCTGTGAACTGGGACCATAGCGCATTGCTATCATCAATTACCATATAATCTACCTCATGTCTCACTAACATGTAAGAAAACAGCGAGCATTATCAGAATAAACGATGACATGGCTATTGTCAGTGCTCACCACTGTCAAGCTAGTAGGTCAGTATTTGAAAATTTTGGCTGCACTGCTATTCTTAGCCACTAGCTTGCTATTAGCTTTAGGAAACAGCCTCTTAGTCCTGTGGAAGTCATAGGCAATGAGAGCAAGGGGTAGAGTGCATGCAGGCAGGCAGGTACGTAGCCATAGACCGTATTCACATGATGACCATTTTCCTCTGACATCAAGCTCAGGTTGGGAAGCTCAAATGTCGTAATGCTGTGTTAGCATTTGAGACTCATACACGTAGGGAATCTGGGAAATTATTATCATTCACTGTTTCCTGATTGATGACCAACTGAAAATACAATAATTATGAAAATCAACATTCCTGTTTGATTGTGTAACACAATAGGATAAGAAAGGAATAATTTATATCCAAAATATCAACGCACATCTTGTACATTTAAGCCTGTAAGTGAAATACACTCAATGTAATCAGTACAGTAATATTTGCTCCAAAGTGGTTGAATGCTAACGTTAGCTAACAGGTTATCAAATATGTTGTTTTATCTTTAAATATGGCCCAATGTCCTTCCAGATTTTAGCTATCATCTTCTCCATTGCTGATCAATTGGTATGGCTATCAAGTGCTAAACAAACAATTTGTCATATTCCATACATTTGTATGCCCTGCAACCTAGAAAACAGCAGCATAACATTATCCCAGCATTTGAGCTTCCCACCCTGAGCGTGACATAAATGGCCACTGTGTGATTATTGTGTATTGAACGCTCTCATAGCATTTGGTGCAGTATCCATATTCAGTTCTTGATCAAACTTCAGAGTTTGATTGATCAATGCCAACTTTCTCTGTGGAAATTCACACAGCCACCATCCGTAATCCCCCATCAGAGATCACAGGGAGAGGAGGTTTCTTCATCAACATCTAAAAGGTTCATCTTCCGCTCTGAGAGCTCAGGCGAAAGCATTAAGCATTCCCAGTTTCCTCCCCAATCCTCCACAGAGTCAACAATTCCTCCCATCAGCCACTCAATCCATTCTCCTCGAGAGGTCAACGGCACTGAACCTGAGTGACAGGAGGAAAGTTGTGTGTCATTGGGTCTGACAGGAAGTAGCATGAGTACACATGAGACTGTGCTTACATCTCATAGCAATTTAGGCTCCACTGCCAATAAAAGCCTTGTGTAGAAAATACTGAGAAGTAGTAACGTAATTGCCGAACTGCTCAGCCTACTTAAAAGAGCCATCATCACCACTAGCCTAAGTAAATAAAGCCTATAACCACAGCTTCACACACTAATGCAATAAGAGAGATAGAAACAAAAATAACCAACTGTTACATATATGTTTACTCTGTCATCTGTCTTCTAGACTCCAAAAGAAATCAATTGATCTTGAAATTCACTTCTGGGTCTTCTCTGCCTCAACTGCAATGAACATCTATTAAAAGTCACGACTAGCTAGCGAGTCAGCTTGAGAGATGGCTAACTTTAGCTGGTACTAGCCAACTCTCTTTCAAAGCCAGCTATGCCTATATCTCTCAAATGTAATATTTATTTTCACACGTCAGATAGGGAGATTGATTCTTTTCTAACTACTTCCGCCTTAACCTTAACCTTAGCCTTAACCTTAACCTTAAGTGATTACTAAGCTAGCTTCTTCAGTAATGATGCACTGTTGATTTCATTCTGCAACTTTTGGAAGAAACCATTACCAAAGGGAAAGGGGGTGTGATTTTTTGAGGTATGATCTATGACATATTTAAAATGGTACATTTGCCTCATAATATAAAAAAATAATATTAACGCATTATAAATATAATTGTAATAAAATATCCTCTCTCCCCTCTTTTCAATGGATCAAATGACAACAAAATGAATTTACTTTATCTTAAAAAAAAAGAAAAAAAAAACTTTTTGAGGATTTTTTAAAGATGGAACTTTTTTAAACAATAACATTGTTATGTTACTCATGATTGTCATTTGGTTGCATTGCTGCCACTGACCAGTTGTGTCCAAGTTGAGTGACTCATGTTGACTCATGTCCTTCATTATTCATGTCATTTATTTTGCATTAATATTTAGATTTAGCTTAAAACTTGAACAAATCTTGATTTATTTGTCCTGTATTTTTGCTTCAGATGGTAAAATTGGATGGTGGGACAAGTCCCACCCACTTCACCAATAAATTAGTAGTTTGGACCCCCCACTTTTCCTACGTTGAAAATGCATTGGTCTATCTACTTGGTGCTGTTTTCAGAGCACTGCCTCTGTGCTTCATTAGCTATTAAATCCATCCCACTTGCCTATTACTATACTAATACTAATACTAAAATGAATGAAACTCCATACCACATTTTCACTGCTACCTTGCACCTAGGCAGATTGACATGTAGACTGAGGCATTATTATGGATCCAAATGATCTTCTGGCCAGACCCGCCCTAATTCGCTTCTGATTGGTTGGCTCTGTTGCTTGCATTCTTTATGCTTGACTGAAACTGTTAATTCGCCCACAGTGGCTCTAATAATGTCTGTTTCGGCAGTTTATAAGCTGTACCTTTGCGGGTAAACACACCAGTCTCTTCGGCCTCTCTTCCGGTCTTCTGCTGCTCCTCTTGGGGTCACTCATCCTCCACTCCTCCACTCTTCACTGAGTGTCTCTGTAGAGCAGACAGGCAGACTGCCACCAGGCTGCCCGGCTGCTGCTCTGCCACCCAGCCTGTCTGCTTTACTGAACAAGCCCAGAGACCCTGCAGCAGCAACAGCTTGCTATTTGTTTTATACAAAACAAACACAAGCTCGGTGCATTGACACCAGACAGCCACAAACATACAGTTACAGGCTGACTACACTGTATGCGTGAGCAGCGCATCCCAGCTGACAATGAGCTTTTTAATATATTCAAATATGTGATCTAGGGCACTTCCTCCTGATGAAATTGAAAATGTTGGCCATACCCATAATTTTCTCATGCTACTCTAGCTTATCTAGATAAAGTATCAAACCACCTGTTAAAATACTGTTACGACCCAGGGGTGGGTCTAGGCCTCTGTGGGTGTGTCTGAATGAATGTGTGAGTGGATGATGTGTTGCAGGTGTGGTGCCGGATCCAGCCCCGATTGGTCCAGGCAGCATGAGGGGGACCATATATGGAGGAACATCTGGGCCGGTCTCTGGTTATCCCTCCTCCACTCCCAACCCCGTCTGTTTTGTTCAGTTTACACAGGCAGCAGTAGGGGTGGACTGTCAATTGCTTTGTCCTTCGTTTCTCCTGTTTTTGAGTAAGTAGGGAGGTTAGACTTTGTATTTTGGTTTTCTCTTCTTTTGCAGGTCAGCCTCGGTTCTTCAGTTAGTTGGGTTATGTTTGTTATTTTGGCTTTGGCCCACCCCGACGCCAATGCTGTTTTATGCCTAAGTTGTGCATCATGTTCTTTTTACTGTTTGTAAATAAACCATTGTTTGTGACATACGCCCAAACCCGCGTCCTTTATGGAAGAATTATCCTATCTTTATTCAAGAGCGTAGATTTTCAGTTTGAGAGCATGATTTCATTCCTTTTCAGTGACACAGCTCCTTCTCGTGCTCAGATTTATTCTCCACACGCTCACATTTTGTGCTCGCACTGAGATGTTTGCTGCTTTCTTTCAAAATGTGTGCTTGAACTCAAAAATCACATGCTTGTGCTCACACATCTTCTTCTTGCACACAAAAATTCCGCTCGCATTCAAATATGTCCTGTGCTCACTCAGATCTAAAGTCTGCGCGCTCAAACCTAATGTGCACGCACTCAGAACAAGCACCTCCTCTCAGGTTGAGGAGTCTGCTCAGACTCAAGGCTGTCCCTCCCTGCGCTCAAAATATTAGGCTCGTTCGAGATGAACTGCGCCTCGCCTGGAAGGTGGACAAGACCAGGCGGCAGCAGCAGGGGGCGGTGACAAAAAGCTGCAGTCAAGTCGGACAGTTTCCAGCCGCCGTCAAAGAATATACAGGAAGTCACAGAAATATTTCCATCCTGTTAGATCCATCTGTAGGCTACCTGTAGTTTGCAGAACACGTTCGGATAGCTATGGCTGAAGAAATTGCGTATGCACTGTCATTTATAAATCATACAATCCCTAAACTTAAGAAATTGAACTACTGAATTAACAGTCCAAACGTTCTCACAGCTATATAGGCTACACATGGGGAGGACAAGCAGCAAAGGTTTCTTATAATCTTTATTTATTGATGTATTTATATTTGTAATTATATACAGTATATATGTGGGAATATGTGTGTATCTGGCATTGTATTCTATCCTTTGTTCTTTTTGTCTGCCTTGTAAAGCACTGATTGCTCGTTTTGATAAGTGTTATATAAATAACCTTTATTATTATTATTATTATTATTATTATTATTATTATTATTATTATCAACCACACAAAATATGTTTGTTAACAGATTAAACCTTCATTGCACAACATGAGATTCATATAATCTAGCATTAAATATAACAATTACACAGAAAATTAGGATTTTCGACAAAACGTAGTGTTTGTAGTCCTAACTAAGAGCCAATCAGCTCTTTGATCAGGCGACAGCCAGGCGTTTCCCATCATGCCCTGAGGTCTTAGAGTCGGTGGAAAGCAACTGCGGCGCCTGGCTCCTAAAAACTGCGGCCGCCTTGATCTCGTGAGGTTATCGTTGCCGGCGCGTGCATGACGTCAGAGCAAGTCGGGATCAAGTCAGACACAAATCTAACCAGCATGCATTGTGCGGTAGTCGCCGGTGATCGATTCTGCACAGGCCTGGCTCATCTCGAACGAGCCTATTGTGTTTCACCAGCCAATAGGGAGACAGCTAGAGTGTGGACCAATCAAATGACGGATGCCGCCTTGGGTGCGTTCCTTCGCACTTTTTTTGAGTGCTCCGTAGGGGCGGGCATATGGTCTGTTTGTAAAACTGCTTCTCTCAAAATACACCTCTTGATAATGAAGAAAAAAGCTTTTCTGATTAGTTAAATTAATTAAAACAATGGTCCAGAATTGGTACAAAGCTGCAGCCTGAATCTCATAGCCAGCTTGATAGTGGTTTAGTAAAGAGCAGTGGTGGAATGTGTAAGTACATTTACTCAAGTACTGTACTGTACTTTAGGATGTCCTTTAGTAGAATTGTAGTGGCATTTTCTGACACTTTTTTCACTTCACCACACTTCAGAGGGAAATATTGTACTTGTTTCCACTGCATTTAATGTTTTACAGCTATGGTTGTTCAGATCAATATTTTATATGTACAATATATGATCAGCTAAAACTAACTATACATTCTTCAAAATCAGTGAACAATCCACATAGAAAGCGTCAATTTTGACTTCAGCTCAAAAATTCAGTATATCAGCAATCAGTGGATTTTTCACCTCCTAAATCAGTATCAGTAGGGGAGAACGGGGTAACATGAGCCACTTTTTACATTTGATGATTGTAATAAAAAATAAAAGTATATTAGCTTCAAATAGTAGTTATTATATATAGTGACAAAATCAAGAAATTCTGATTCTCACAATTTTAAACTTTATTAATGCCATAGTAAAACCATGTTTGTGTCCCGTTATTCAACGTTAACTACACATTTTTCAGTAACTGTGATCTTTGTGTTCGCTACAGAGAGACTACATATACATGTGCTTTTGGTATATGCATAACATGTTTGTGTGTGACTTAACCTGAACATCTTTTGCTCTGTCCAGTTTTCTGGAATAGAAATGCCATTCTTGCTTGCTAACTCAAATGCGAGTTCTCTGTATTTCAAGGCAGTTAGTCCATGAAACTGGTCTGCAAGTTTCTTGATGTGGCTGGCAAGTTCCAACTACATGTTATCATCAAAAATCTGATGAGCTTTTGCTAGTGTGGCATAACCTATTCTGGGAACTTCTCCTTTAGCTGTTTTATCAATAAATCTCTACAGTGTCATTCTGTCGATGTTGTGGCCTTTTGCCACAGACTGAATGGACCTCCCCTCTGACACTTGCCTTGCTGCTCTCTTTAGATCATCCAAAGAAGCTGAGGCCCTATTTGTCTTTCTTTGGTATGTCCTTGCCATCTTTATCTAATCTAAAATATCTGAAAATAATACTTAAATACACAGATTACACTGTAGGTTTAGCTGAATTAAACCTTTGGGGGTAAATTGAGCCACTGACTCAACTTGCCCCCACCCCAGTAGCTCATTTTACCCCACAACCTCCATTTTGTCAAAACTGTTTCACACAGTAGCTCAGATCAACAATTATGCTAAGTTTATGACATTGTTTTGTAGCTTACACTGACATAAATTAACATGTAATAATGTCCAGAACATATCTGTTTTGATTAAGATACAAGACTCACTTTAAAGACATGGTGAATTTACTTTGAATGACAAAAATCTTTTTTTTTTGCTCTAGTTTGCTTATCACTCTCTCCATGTAATTGAATCCAACATTGCTTCACTAATATGAACTACACTTCCTTAATTGGTGGTCACATGATGACTTTTTTTTATGTTACCTAGATACAGGGGGTGGCTCATCTTACCCAGTGGCTCGTCTTACCCCGTTCTCCCCTACTGGTCTCAAAATTCCCATATCAGTCGCACTCTAGTTTTAAGCAAATCTGGCTTCAATGTTTCAACATGGTGAGGTTGGCCTGCATTCTCTTTGTCCTACTTTCTCTTTCACTCTTTCTGTCTCTTTATTTGCTGACTGGCCTCCATCAATCAACTGAAAATGGGATTTTCTGGAAGCCCTTGACATTCACATGATAAGTGCACTGATACCGAGCTGTCAGTAACACATCAGGAAGGAGAACAGCAGCCCTCTGCCTGAGCAAGGCCATGAGAATATGGAGGTTATCACAGCTACCAGTGTTTTCCACATGAATTAGATGACATACAATACATAGTGAAAGACGTAAGCTAACAGATACTTTTGAGATTTATAAAAAGAAAGTGAGATAAACAGAAAGACACACTTATTTCCTTAACTTACAAATAATATATCAGACATAGCAGCAAACAACAATGAGTCCATGCAGGGAAGAAATGAACAGTCTTGCAGAGTGGTGCACACAGTACAATCTACTGCTCAACGTCAGCAAAACCAAGAAGCTGATTGTTGATTTTAGAAAAAGGAGACAAAGACCCTTGTCTACATCAGTAGAGTTGAGGTGGAGCAGGTGAACAGTTTTTTGGCTTCTCAAAATCAACATTTGTTGAAACCTATCATGGTTATCACATACCACCACCCAACTTTAAATGGCTAAAATCCAGATAAATAAAAACAACATCACTACTGACAGATAAAATGTTAATCTTATTATTATACTTTATTTGGTGTAATCTAATGTTTGCAGCGGGCTTCAATTAATTTTGTGTTTTTGGGTCAGGCATGCTGCCAGCAACATGGTGGTCAGTTTAGCATATTAATTAGCTTTGCTAAGCTAGCTAACAGGCTTATAGGTTGTAGTTGCATGATTCAAATAATGCATAAAATCCGGATGGAGGATGGAATTGAAAAGCAGAATGGATGAGATGGAGTTAGTTGTTACTACAAGTTGTTGTTCAGTTGTAGGTGTATAAACTCCAGTAACCGATAGTGATCGGTGATTGTGCTTCATATGTATCACTACATTTGTCATTATGTGCCCTCTATCAATAAACCTTTAAAAGAAGGAAGGGAATTATGTCATCATTCCACACATGGTATCAGACTTTAGTGCCAGTTCTATTAAAGTCTAAGGGAGATAAATGGATGAGCGGCCGAAAATGCAATATATTTATGCCGTATGACCTTTGATGACAAAAATACCTCTGCAAAATAGAAAAACACACTTCATTATTATTGAAACAATGCAAAATGGTACTAGGATCCCAAGTTCCCTTAAATGGCTGACTTCCTGCACAAAGTGCCACTCTGCCCACCATGCAGATATTATGTAAAATAATTCATAATTAGGAATCTTAAATATTTAAAGAGCATTTTAGCTCACATAAAAGTGAAACAGTACAAACAAAATTATTTTTTTATAATTATTTTTGACATTTTCACTAAAAACATCTGGAAACATGGTGAAGAGATTTAAGATGAATAACCTCTTTGTTCGCCAGACACCAAGAGATACATTCTGTAAATTATAAAGCATTTTTTAAACTGGGTGTAGCAAGAATTGGTGCTTCAGGTTGTACAGGGTATTACTTGCTCTGTCAAGGATTGTTTCACACTTTGATGACCAGGAAATCAATGGTGAACTACTCCAGAGTATCTATTCCCACTTGTCCAAAGCATTTGAAAGTGCTCGAGACAAAATAAGGAGTCTTTGCCTTCTCACATTTCTCACTAATGTGACACCAAAGCAGGGTCTGACGAATACACACTGCTGGCATGCAGCAGACAACCACAACTGCTAGTTTCCCCGACAATGTACAATGCAGGTTCCCGCTGTTGGCTGCCGTTTTCCTGTGATGCTAAGCAAACAGGATGATCACTCACTCATCTCTGTCCTTCAGAACTTCAAACTGTTATTTCAGACCTGACAGAGAAAGTCTTTATTAACTTCTGTCAGTCTCAAGTGCAGCCAAGATCCAATTCTCTGCAAGGTACACATCACTCAGGACCATGTTGTTAGTGGGAAGGGTGGAGCATTACAGCTCCAGATGATTTTCCAAACTAATGTGGCCAAAATTTTGATTGAAAACATTCAAAAAGTGAACAAATATTATCAACAGGTTGAAGAAACAACAGTGTTGATGTTATGTCAAAGACATATGTATTATAGACTATGTATTTCATTGCAGAGATATCTACTGAAGTTAGCATGCTAACTCATAATGCTAACTCTTGTCTCATAATACCACTTTGTACCTCAAGAGTTGGTAGTCTGATAGCCCCCATAGATTAGAGATGAAAAAGCAGAGAACTTGTTACTTAGTATACATATCTATTTTCCCGAATAAACAGAAACATATAACTGTACATGTTGGAATTCAAGTTTCTGTCTTTTACTGGACTAAGATGAGTTTAATTGCCTCAATAACTTATCGTAAAACACACCACATTCCAACCTGACATAAACAAAATAAAACTCACCAAAGTGGTCTTGGTTTGTCTTTCCACAATCACTTCTGGTTTGGTTGAAATAAATATTCAATTCACAGAGTAAGATGTGAAAATAGCCATGTTCGCTGGGAGGCATCTGAGCCAGGTCGAGCTGATCCCCAGTGACCGAGGTGACTCCTCCCGTCATCAGAGTTTGAGGTGCATGCAGACTGCATCAGATAATATAGCCACGCTTCATAGATGACTGAGCTACCTGCTAATCGCTAAAGCTAAAGATATAATGTATTGTGAGCAGCAGTTTGCAATTATATTGCCTCCTATAACTTAGGAGCTACTTTCTGGCCATTTCTTACAAACTACACTTTTAACATTTTAAGATATTCAACCTATTTACAATGTTTACACTTGCAATTTTCAGGATGAATATCTCTGACAGCTCAATGTTAAACATTAAGTTAATGGGACCTTGCAAACTCCTTTAGCTGTACTCCAAATACTTTTTAAGTTAAGAATTTTCAAAGTTTGGCTCCTCTTAACTGAATTTGAGCATTTTTGTGATTCTGTGTTTGTGTTTTTCTATGCCTCATCAATCGCTCATTTGCACTGGATTGGGTTGAAATTTGTCCTGAATATCCAAGAGACCATAAGAAACATTCAATATTTGAATATTCATTCAAATAGTTGTTGCTGGGTGGTTAAAGTAATCAAATTATTAACAGGAAGTGGGTTTTTTTTACCAGAACAAAGAATATGTCATAGTTTTCACTTTCTTGTAACCAAATTTTGCTTCTGTGTAGTATTAGTGTAGTTCTATCACATCTAGAAGTTATTTGGTCATATTCATTGCATAAAAAATTGACTATGTATGTGTATTCCAAGCCTCACCGATCACTAATTTTTCACTGGATTGGGTTGAAGTTTGTCCTGAACAAAGGAACTAAGGAAACTTGGTGACTTGTATTCATTCAAGTAGTTGTGGCTGAGTGGTTCCAGTAATCAAATAATTAACAGGGAGTGTTTTTTTTTTTTTTTTTACCTGAATGAAGAGTCTGACAAAAATTGATTGATTGATTGATATTGATATTTTATCCATCTTATATCTTATAGCTTCAGAGCTGAAAAAACACTTTTGGGGTTATTTTGACTGTAGATTATTTCAAAGAAGGATAGTTTTACTATCTTTGAAACTCATTCATGTGAAGTGTGGATTTTCATTGCATAAAAATAAAAAATCATACTTTTTTGTAGGCTGTAATATCACATTCAGTGGTTTTATTTCATTGGTTGATATTTGTACTGTGTTGACTTCAAGGTTTTCTATCTGTCTGATAGTGGGTTATTGAACCTGTTTTTCATTGTGTTCTGGACATTTTCAAGTTACAGCTTGAAATGTTCGGGGCTTTTGGGAGAAAAGGACAATATAGAGTAGTTTAAAATAATGTTTTCTGTTTAGAAGAAATGTATTGACGTTTTAAGTTGTTATCTTATAGATGTTTTCTATAAGATGATAGATAAAGCACTGATATAAGCCATGGCTGTAGGGGCCCCAACTTGAAGGGGGTATAGTCCGGTAAAAAGTTTTTTCCTTATTTTTACCTTAAGTTTTCCTCCTTTTTTTCCATTTGAACGTTTCCAATTATTTTTTTCTTTTGTTTATGATTTTTTGTTTCATTGGTTTGGGCCAAGCTGATCACCACTGAGATGCTGCACACTTCCACTGCTGAAAAGGAATATACAAGAAACTGCAGTTGAAGAGTCTCTTTGTTGCCTCCAACGCTCGACCAACCCTATGGGATAGACCTACATTATACTACACAGAAACAAAATTTGGTTTGTTCGGGTAAAAAAACAAAAACAAAAAACACTTCCTGTTAATGATTTGATTACTGTAACCACTCAGCAACAACTATTTGAATGAATACTAGTTTCCTTAGTCTCTTGGATGTTCAGGACAAATTTCAACCCAATCCAGTGAAAGATTAGTGATTGGTGATGCTTTGAATGCACATACGCAAAGTCACAAAAATACTGAAATTTAGCTCAGAGGGCCAAACTTACAAAAATCATACATTATAAGGTATTTGGAGTACAGCTAAAGGATCTTGCAAGGTACAATGAATTGTAGTTCTGAATAGAAGTTTTAACATGACTTTTTTTGAGAAAATCTGTGACATGAACTGGCAAAAGTTCTGGATTTTGGGTGAGTTGGCATGGAATGATGCCTATACATAGTGGTATTCCAGATATTTTTTTATGTATTCGCTGGACAAAGTAATCTCTCGTTAAACCCTTTTGAACATAAGTTTGACTTCAGAAAGTTGCTAGTTTTTATTTATTTTTTTAATAATACTGTAGAACACACAAACTATTTGTGGAAACAGGTAGCATCGGACCAATAGTGGCAGTGATTGTTCGTTGTGAAACAAAAAACATAAAAAATAGTCGCTCATTACTACCAATCATTGCAGGCTGATAAACTACAGTGGGCAAAGGGAAACTCACTGAAAATATAAACCAAACACTTTTTTTTTGCTCCCATTTTTCACAAGTTGAAGTAAGATATTTGACATTTTCTACAGACAAAAAGTATTTCTCTCACGTTGGATCACAGATTCTTGCATCTGTGCATCTACAGTATGAGTACTTCATGTCTCTTATTTGTCGTTTCCTCGCTCCTCGCTTGAACTGGAAGTCGATCCTGTCCGCCATCTTGCGGGCCATCCCAATTCTCTTTTTTGTATAGCTGAAACACCTCCTTAGTTATTGATTGGACGCTGCAGCGGATCAGACTGATCTGATACATCACAACACGACTGGAGTTTCATATTAAGGGAAGACATCAAGATTTATATTTTGTTTGTTTTCTGATTCACTAGCAAGTTCAGATGTGTCTACCTTAATGTAGGCAAACAAAAGGACCACAAACAACTTTCTTCACTTATTGGATACATTTTTCTTTTCATGGTCTGTTTTAAACACGTAAGGCTGATCATTCCTGAGCGTTGGGTTTCATATGTTACATCATTTCAGTTTTCCCTGAAACATTTTGCCTAAAAATAGCTTCCAGTGTCCAGAAGACACCATAATCACATTCTGGGTTACCAAATGATGATTTCACAATGAGAATATCAATGCAGAGGCAAATAATGAATAAATATATAAACACATTCTGCGAGTTGAAATGGTTCCTGTGCTTCTTAGCAGGACACAGTATAAATACACAGTACACAGTATAAATACACAGTACACAGTATAAATACATACTGCAGCTTGTTCTTCATATGCAGCTGTTTGTTAAACAGGTAACAGACAGAAAATCACAGGCGCAGTTTAAACTGTGGGTTCACAAAAAAAAATCCAGAAGAAGTTTAATGTGTATACAGAGGCTTCGTTTGCACAAAAATAAATATTCAGGATATCAGCAGGCGCATCACATCCTGACATGTCCAATGAGTGATAAAACTGTGAGAATGAAACAGGAACTGAACTCACACAAACCACAAAACCAGACAGCAAAGCAGATACAGGTCCAGCTGTTTCTCCAGAGATCAGCCTTTGAAAAAATAGTGATCATCCAGCAAAACTGTTTGTCATCCGCTTCAAATATATTTAAACAGATATAAAGGACAGGATTGGTTATAATGTAGACACAGACAGCAGCTGAAATAATACAGAGTACTAACTGCAAAATAATTCTGATCTTTTATTATATTATTTCTTTTATTTTAAGCCATTCGTGAATCAAGTTCATCACAATCTAATTTCCAAGTGTAGATCAAAACTATATTACCATAACTTTAATCAGGTAAACGTCTGAACTGATTACACTTTAAACTGCAGACACACGTTTGATTTTTTCACGGTGATGATGGGTGGATCACAGGTTTATTCATGGACAGCCGTCATAAGAAACGTCAGGCTGCAGAGGAAAAGGACGTCTCATTTGTCTTAAAACACATTTTCTCGGTTCCCTCTCCTCCCGTGGTTTCCTCGCGTCTCTCCCCTAATCCTCGGTGGGTGGGACTAAGACGCAAGGAAAGGAGGCAAGTGAGGGAATCGTGGAAACAATTTAAGAGACATGGAAAGTACCCTATGTACAAACCGTTTAATGAGAATGCGTTGCAGCTGTGTTAGTGAGCGCTTCTCCTTTGCCAAGATAATCCATCCACCTGTAAGGTGTGGCATATCAAGATGCTGATTAAACAGGATACACAGGTGTGCTTTGGATTGGTCACAATAAAAGGCCACTAAAACGTGCAGCTTTATCACACAACACAATGGGTGCTTCTCATTTCACCTAAATTACATCCACGTTTCCCTCACTTGCCTCCTTTCCTTGCATCTTAGTCCCGCCCGCCCAGGATTCGGGGAGAGACGCAAGGAAAACAGGGAGGAGAGAGGACCATGGAATTATATTTTAAGACAAATGAGATGTCCTTTCCTCTGCAGCGTCACTTTGCGCACAGTTCTGTGCGCAAAGTGACGCACTTATATCGTTTCTTATAGGGCAGGTACTGTGATGTTTTCCTCATTAATGAGGTGTATTATTTCACCCACTAGCAGCCCATCTGATATTTATCACAATGTTTAGTTTTATGACCTGGACGCCCAACACAGATTCCCCATTGTGGCCATAGATATACCTGTGAAAAGAAAAATGTTTCTAATAAATGAAGAGAGTTACACACACACATTGGGACTACAAAAGCTCAGTCCGTAGGGACTTGGCTTGGGACTCGAAGGTGGCCAGTTCAAGTCCCACTCGGACCAAAAATAGTATGATGTGGACTAGTAGTGGAGAATGCTAGTTCACATCCTGGGCATTGCCGAGGTGCCCTTGAGCAAGGCACCGACCCCTAACACTGCTCATTGGGCGCCATGCATGTGGCAGCCCCTTCACTCATCTCACTCATACATTGTGTGCCTGTGTGTAATGTGAGTGAGAAAAAGAATTTCCCTTGTGGGATTACAATAGTACAATTAAATTAATTTAAACTCGGTGGTGAACAAGAAAACAAACAAAATATCAAACTTGATGGTGATTCACTTGAGTTTAATCTATTATCTGTCTTCACTCTGTATGAAACTCCAGTGACGTTGTGATGTATCAGATAAGTCTGATCCGCTGCAGCGTCCAATAACTAAGGCCGGTAAAAGACTTCCGTGTAGGCGGCTCCTGTGTGTCCTCGCTCATCACTCCTCAGAGATCGCTCCTCTCTCCTTGGAGCACAAATAAGAGAATTGGAATGGCATGCAAGATGGCGAGAGAAACGACTTCCGGTTCAAGGAGGAGCAAGTATAAGAGAATTGAGAAGCACCTACAGACACAGATGTCACAAGTTCTGAGCGAGTGTGCAGTTCATATGCTGACTGCAGGAATGTTCACCACAGCTGCTGCCTGTTAATTGAATGTTGATTTCCCTACCATCCGTCTAAAATGTTGTTTCTTAAAATATGACATTGCTCTCTCATTAAGCATGTTTGGGATGCTCTGGACTGACATGTAAGACAGCCTGGTTTCTTGCTGCCAATATTCAGCAACTTTACACAGCCACTGACAAAGAGTGGACTAAATCCCCTGTATGTAGGTCTGATGTGAAATAAAAATGCAAATCTGAATAATGAAGTCTTTATTTCAGTGCCAAATAAATGTCATGTTTCAATATAGAACTGCATAATTTAGAGTGGGCTTTTATTGTGACAGTCCAAACTACACATGTGCACTTATCATTCTGTATATCATGCTGTTTAATCAGCATCTTGATATGTCACACCTGCCAGATGGATTCATTATCTTGGCAAAGGACAAGTGCTCACAAACACAGATTTTAACACATTTGTGCTCATAAAAAAAGTCACAAAAGTGAAGAAATGGGAGCAAAGACAAAAGTGATGCCTTTATATTTTTGCTGTTTCTCCATAAGAGAAACAGCCCTCTGCACTCACTGTCATTTTATTAATGTCTAATGAGTGAGAGTGACATTTAACTACTCCACCAAGTCCCCTGACCATAATCCTACCTCTTCTGCACTGGGAGGTAAAAACTGATGGAGCCAGCGTAAGAGAGATTGAGGTCAAGACCTCACCCAGAGAGAATACAATATATAATAAATTGTTATTTTACATTATAGATTAAGATAAAACTTTATTGATCCCTGTGTTAAATGCACAAGCTGTCCAGCAGACAAACTTTGAAAAGTAGTTAAACCACCTTTACCAGCTTCACCTTAAAAGTTATGATCACATAAATGCATCAAACATTATAATCAAGTAATATTATTCTCATATGCCATTTTGCATTATGAGTTCTTTTACTTTTGGTACTTTAAGTAGGCTATATTTTTATACTAATACTTTTTATACTATTACTTAAGTACAAGATCTGAGTTGCCTACTTCCACCTCAGTATAATACTGTAGTAGCCTACTTTTCCATTTAAGTGTGCAAGGTGTTTATTCAAACATAAGACCGAAATGTTAAATTGCTATATTAACGAAACGGACTGCACGTCTGAGAGGGGCTCCAGTCAGAGTTCGGGAAATCAATAATTGTCTCCATTTAAAGTGAGGGGATCTTTCTGAAACCCCATAAGGACATCCGAGCCGCTGAAATGAAAATGGGCGCTTGATAATTGAGTTTGAAAAGATGCCACTGCCAGTGTTACTATCAGGCAGAGGCCTGCCACAACCTCTGACCATAGACATATTAATACAACTTTGATTACAGACTCGCACATGTCTTGTGGCAGGAACCTTTACGCGGCAATCTCAGCTGTTGGTGAAGGCCGACAATACTCGCACGGCAAAAGTCTTAACTCTAACCAATAGGTTAAATAGTACAAACATTTTGATAATAATAAATAAATAATCATTTGTTTTTACCACTGTGCTTAGTTACGCCCCCAGGTTTACACTGCGGATCAGTTTGTCACTAAATTAATTAGGTATTTAGATTATCACACTGCGCTAATAGTGTTCTTTATTTCATTCACATGTTCTTAAATGTCGTATTCCACATAAAACCTATATTAGATTACTTACTTGGTAATTCAGCCGTCTGTCTTTAGAGACAGAGCATCAGTACTGTGCTCGGTGCTGGCTCCATCGAATTCCATCTCAGTAATTTAGCCGCTTTTTCCATTCTCTTTTCATTACTGGTCCACATTTAAACGCATTGTTGCACCACAGTGTGGGGTAGGCTACCGCTTGCATTAAAATTTGATGCTGGTCAATCGGCCAATGAGAGCTGTTCAAAGCATATCAAATATTAATACTTTAATGCCCCGCTGAGGTAAGTAAGTCCCAGTGGCTTTTTAAAGGAGAGGAAATCAATGAGCCACATGGTTTGATTTTTCATTTAATTGTTGTGGAGTTGGTATGTTCGTGTCTTGGGAAAGCAGCGGCATGGTATGTCAAGTGGGAATGCGCTGTATAAAATGCCGCTCGTTATTCATGTCAGTGATTGTTTCCTGAATCATGAATAGTTTTAATGAATGTAGCCTAATGCTAAATAAAGACTTGTTTATTTGTATCATTAAAATCCCACTGCTACTGTTTCGGCTGGGTTTAGTCCTCAAGATGCCACGAAACAAAATATTCCAGCAGCATTTGCGTCTGTTCCCACAGTAACAAATGAAGACGCTTCAGTTTTTGCAGCAATGTCATCACTCTGAACATGAATTAGTAATGCGCCAGCTCAATAACAATAAATGAGTAGCCTACATAATAACAATTATTTTTAGCGCTCTATACTGTATAATTGGAGCCCATGAGATGGATGTTTTAAGTTTCTCAATTTAAAAAGACGGTGTTTAAGCCTAAATAGTCCTTTTGATTTGGAAGATAGTCTGTAGAGCATTGTGGCGGATTCACTGAAATAATGGAATTTAGTTGCTTCAGCTGGATACATTTCTTGTACAAATGTTGTCTTTTGGAAGCTTCACAATGAGTTAAATGGATGGACGGACTATGAGACAACGAGCCCTTCACAATTCCATCCGAACATTAATTTCCGTGTTATTGTTCTGTTTACTCACAACTCTAAAGCTCTCGTGTTGTTTCTCTACATTCCCCAACCTACCTGCTCAACACACTGACACTTATTTCTACAAACAGCCCATCAAAACACTATTGTGTACACCATAATGTAAACGTGTTAACGTGTCTAAAAGCAGTTCAACTGTAACCAAGTGTACACTGTGCAGCTGTATGAAAAATGGCCAAAAGTAAAATGTTAGAACACCAGTCAGGCTACTCAGCAGTAATGCCAAAACGAAATGTTGATCAGCTTATCACTAGTTTGGACTGAGCACTGTCATAATAAATATGAATTAAAAGTAAATTATGCTTGGCTATTAGTCCTGTCTGTTTTATTGTTGTAATCGTTAGCTCAATATACTTAATTGACGATACAGTTGGTGCAGACAGATGTGTTTCTGCAGTCATTAAGATTTTAGAAACCGCCGAGAAAAAAGTTAAATAAATGAATAAATAAATAAATGGTCTCAAGAATTTACAATAGATATTCTCAGTAAGGCAACAAGCTATAATCCAAGAATAAAATTAATATTATCTGTTTGTTGTTTGTTTGTTTGTTTGTTTTTTGTAAATATCTGTCAATAGAGAAAAGAACATCAGCGGAACTTAACTGCTCGAAGAGCAACAAACCAAAGCTTTAGAATCAAATAAAGTCTTGCGTGTGTGTGCGCGCGCGTGTGTGTATTGTTATTGTGTGTTATTGATCTTATCCAGCTGTTAATCAGTGTTTTATGACGTGTGCCATTAAACCTCCATAGAAATCGTAGTCTTTATCCAATAGAGTCTCCAGGCCTAAAATTGTGTCCTAATCTCGCGCTGTCTATTTGGTAGTTTGATTGATGTCCTCCCACAGCACTGGGGGGGGGGGGGGGGGGGGGGGGGGGGGGGTACTCTGTGTACTCACAGACAGCCCACATAGCATAGCACACAGACAGCCTCACATATGACCGTCAGCACTAGATAACGACCGGAGCTCAAGCAGAAGAAGCCCAAAAGGAATAGTCCAGCGAGCGGCGCGTGGAGCAACCTCTGTTCCTCGCGCCGGAGCGGGGGGTCGCGGTGGCCATGGATCACATAGGGATACTGGGAGCGCATCTGCAGCACCACACGCACGTGGAGCCCATCAGCTTCGGTATTGATCAGATCCTCAGTAACGTGGAGCAGAGCTGCATGCTGGGCGTGAGGATGCACGAGCCGGAGTACGGTCAAGCGGCCTATAACAGCAGCGGGAGCAGCGGGGGCTTCACCTGCGGTAACAGCGGATATAACGGCACCGCCAGCTCGTGCGGAATGGCCTCCCTCGGCGGGGCTTATCACATGAACATGGGCGTGAATGCCAGCGGGACTAACTTGAACGCCGCCGGGGTCATCCGTGTCCCTGCGCACCGGCCTCGGAGCTGCGGGAACCCGTCCGTGCCGCCGGTGAGTGGGACCATCAACAACCTGACGGCGCTGACGTTCCCCTGGATGGAGAGCAACCGACGCTACACCAAAGACAGGTTCACAGGTAGGTAATACAAAATAAAATAAAATAAAACAAAATAGTATAATACAATATAATATCAATATTCACACATCTACATTTTAAAAACTAAAAATATTTTGCATTTTAAAAATGCAATTGAGGCTGTAGCTTTTTGTTTTAAATAGTTTGACTAATCCTTTTGCAAATTTAACACAAACGATATAGCTTAGAACACATCCACTGACTAAATTCTAAAAGCTCCTGTGTGTATCAGTGAGTATTGACTCACATGATATGGTTATTAGTCAGTAATAATTAGAGGTAGCTCATCAAAAGGATTCTCATTTTTGGCACGTTTAGCCTGATTTTTGCCTCTGCGACCAAAAGTTTCAAATCAAATCAAGACTAGTCTAAAGTAGCCATGTCAGGGGCAAATCTGTCATATTTGAAAAACCCCAAATAACATTAAAAATTACAAATTAAAAGACTATAAAAGGGATATTGTCTAGTCTTTTTTATAACGACACATCTCTGTATGTATCAGAACAGTGATAGGCTACTGTAAGATATTGGAGAGTGAATTCCTCCCTCTTGTGTATTGTTATTAATCCTGCTTTATAGACTGTGAGGCCTCTTTAAGGCGTTGTTTGGTCTTTAATAATGATGCGCGGTATTTGTTGTGTGTAAGTGTGGTGCTGGAGCAAGTGAGTTGAAAAATAAATCTGTCTCCTGTAAAGCTCAGCAGTCGTCTTCTCTGTGCTCTTCACCTGCTCTGCCTGCAGGGCTGCCGCTCCACTCCGCTCTAAGCTTTTATCGCAAAATCACTGCATCACGTTTGCCATGTAAGCATCCAGGGCAACATTAAACACACGTCTCCAATGGTGTCATGGGGTAAATAAACAAATGAATTCACGGGACAGTGAATTATGCAGTGTAACACTTTCAATACAGTCCTGCATTGTTTTTAATAGGACATAAGGCTGTAGACCGTCATAGGGTTGCAGCAGTATACCCATTCACTTTACCAGGGTATGAAAGATTGATTAGTTATCATAACGTGTACGCTACATTTACTTATCTACAATATTGAAATCTACCAGTTTTATTGAAAAAATATACATATATTACAAGTTTATATCAAGTTTTTGTTCGTAGTAACATTTTTGTGAAATAATAAAGTGTTTATCACCCAGAAAATCCCTCTGTTTTTATTCCTTCAAGGTTAATTGTAAATGATGACAATTATTATCATAATTATTATTATTATTATTATTATTATTATTATTATTATTATTATTATTATTATTATTAATATGCAATACTGTGATACCGTGATATTTTCTGATAGGACGTCACAGTGAAATTCTTATACCATTGCAACCCTGCTGTTTATATTAGAACACTATATTTAATACTTTCCAGATTAAAGGTTTTAGGTTTCTCTGGGAGCTGTATCTTGCAAGATGCCTGTGCTGCTGCTGCTCCGTCAGCGCTTTCATTCTTATTGTCTGCTGGTCTTACATACCCTGCTTTGACCTGTCCTGTCCTGCCCTGTCCTGACTTGTACTGTCTTTTCCTTTCTGGTCCTCCTGTACTGTCGTGTCCAGTGTCCCTCTCACCCCTCACTGTAACACGTCGTGTAGGTCATCCCTACCAGAACCGGACGCCTCCTAAGAAGAAGAAGCCTCGGACGTCCTTCACCCGGCTGCAGATCTGTGAGCTTGAGAAACGCTTCCATCGGCAGAAGTACCTGGCGTCTGCTGAGCGGGCCGCCCTCGCCAAGGCCCTAAAGATGACAGACGCGCAGGTCAAAACCTGGTTCCAAAACAGACGCACCAAATGGAGGTGAAATTATGTCTTTATATTAGAAGGTACAAGGTAATCTACTGGCGGTTATACAACACAGAGGTTGCATAAGGAATGGCATAATGAGGTAGGTAGGTAGGTAGGTAGATAGATAGATAGATAGATAGATAGATAGATAGATAGATAGATAGATAGATAGATAGATAGATAGATAGATAGATAAACTAAACTCTGTAGTTATAGTCAGGACAGCACAGAGGAAACTCTCAAGAGGAAACAGCAGTGATGGAGCTCAGGAATCGGGAGATTTCAATAACCCATTAAGTTAAACTGTACTCTCGCGCGAGCATCGCCTCTCTTAAGGGGGGGACGCTCTTAATGTTTCTGTTGCTGGAGTCCATTTCAGGTTATGTCATTAATATGTTCCTCATTAATGATTCATTTTTTCACCCATCCATACTCCATCCCCTATTAATCACAATGATAGTTCTTATGGCCTGGTAACTTTTCATGTCATTACAATAAAATATTATTTCATTGTGTGGCAGCAATACGCTTCCGTACTGTACAGATCATATGGTGACTTCGTAAAATATTTTGAGCGCCACTAACCCCACACAGAGGCCCGGCATTCTTTGGGTTGTAAGCCCATTTGGTTTTTAAGTGCCGTTCGGGGTCCTCCAGTGTTTTTTTCATGAGGAAAATGGTTTTAACTGACTGTTATATCACCACCTAAATTTAAGTACACGCAATGTGAGGATTATATATATTAATAAGTGACTGTTTTTATCTCCCTCTGTCCATCATCATGTGTGCCATTAGCTGACAGCTCAATGCACTTTTACGCTAAAATATAACAAAAACAAACACATATTCACTCAGTTGCCAGTTTATTAGACAGATAGATAAAACTAGTCTAATACAACAGTCTTCTATAAATCCTTCCTTCATGAAGGTTATAATGTTTTTATTTTTGTTTTTTTGTTGACTCAGCTGTATTGTTGTTGCCTCCTTATGCACAAGGAAACATGGAAAGATGAACCAGGCTATTGAAAATTGACTAAATAACTATAGTGTCACTTAGAGTAACAACAGCTCCTTTCTTCATTAAAGAAATAAAATACTTTTAGCCACATTATAAACTTCCTTGAATGTGTCATATAAATGTATTTAACATTATAAATGGATTCAGTATTTTCCATAAATAAGATTCCCGGTTTTGGTGTATTTTTTTGATAGAATAATATTTTCATAGACAAAAGGTAACAAACATGTCAAGTTATAAGACTGCAATAGTATCTCCATAATTGTCATATTTTGATCCATCGTTTTACAAATTATTTCACCTAAAAAAATCCTACACGGATACAGAATGCGCAAAAGTTGTGGACACTAAACAAAAATATGGGCCTGAAAAGACTAATCAAAACGGTCTTTCAAATACTGAGCATTTTTTCTGCATTGTTATTAAGGCCTTATTTTTTCCTTATTTTCCTTATTGTCATTTTGTTATTTGCTTTATTTCTAAAAGGCATTACAATGTAAACCTTATTATATGCATTTCTCCGGATATTTCAGAAATCGTTTACGTAACATTAGAGAAAATGCTTTAAAAATGAGCTGACAATCTGATGCGACTGACTGCGTACATTTCAGTATGCCATTTGTCTCACACACACACACACACACACACACGCACACACACTGATACCCAGTTACTGATACCCAGTTATTGGACTGACAGTATATTTGTGTTGGTGTGTCCTTATACTACAAATGTAGTTTTTGTTTTAGTGTGCCTGTTATTTTTGTTTTGTCTTGAAGACGATAATAAAGTGTTTTGTAATAATTCAAAGATTGTGAAGTTACAGAGGTAATCTTATTCTGTGCAATGCAGACACTTGCATGATACACCCAGGCCTACATATGTGTCATCGCCTCCGCTGTTTCCTTGTCGCTGCTGCAGGCGACAGACGGCGGAGGAGCGGGAGGCGGAGCGGCAGCAGGCCAACCGGATCCTCATGCAGCTGCAACAGGAGGCCTTCCAGAACACCATCAACCAGCCGGTCACCCCGGACCCACTGTGCCTGCAGAACAGCTCTCTGTACGCCCTGCAGAACCTGCAGCCCTGGACCGAAAACACCGCCAAGATCAGCAGCGTGTCGTCATGCGAATAGAGCCAACGCACGGGCAGAGACATGGACTGTAGCCCGCTGAGGAGCGACGTAGGCCTGTAGACGAGGCTCGATGCAGGACACTGTTTAATGAAGATCGTCTCCTCTTTTTATTTCCCACAGACGCTTGGCTACACCTAACAACAAACACGTTCACATGGGGTCCCTCAGCACCGCTCCCATAATGGGGGTCAACATCTGTATCATTCGGAGGTCTGGACTGAATCCCTGCTACAGCCCTGCAGGGAGCAGACGGACGTGCTGGAAATATTCAGGGCCATCACGATGAACAATGAGCGCCAGAGGAGCAGGATTTGTTGTATTATTATAATTTACCCATGAGGACTCCGTGTTTCATAAACAGCACATTTTCATATTTGATGTCTGACAGAAAGATGTGATGTGTGATGTGCGATCATCTCTGTCATCACTGTCTATCTGTGTTTATCTGCCATGTTAATGGACTTTTTACTCAACTACAAAACAGGGCACTTGTTTTAGCACCTTTATATGAATTCAAACATAATCCTACACGTTACCTGACACAATGAAGAGGACTCTATGTGATGATTTACAGCAGCATATGGAGGATATCTGTCTATTAAATGATGTTAGAATTTTGAAATAATTGGGCCATCAGACATCGTATTAAGAGAAAAATAATATATACTGGCACTTTGTGGCTACATCTAACAATGGCCACTTCTGACCAAGGTTTATCACATTTCACCTTTCCATGGACTTTTATTTTTGTAAACACTTTACAAACTGTATTTTCCTATTTCTCTCTCACCACTGTGCTGTGTTGTGTTTATAAGCAGAGCATCTCAGACAAGAACAACCTGACCAATCACAAAGACCATTCATGTGGCCAGTTATTTACTTTTTTTTATCCTTATCTGCCATTGCATTGTATTTGTGTGTGTGTGTGTGTGTGTGTGTGTGTGTGTGTGTGTGTGTGTGTGTGTGTGTGTGTGTGTTCAATAGTTTGGACACTGAAATTCATTTTGTTCTCTGCAGCTTTGATAATGCAGGTAAATACACAATCTATTTTGTATGAATATTCTACATTTGTCATCCATATATAACTATTTGTTAATTGGAAATACATGTTTTACTCTTTGACATATGTGCATTTTTGTGTCACACTGTATGTCAGTAAGGGTAAACTTAAAAGCAAAGAATTATTAAAGAAATATCAGTCCAGTGTTTCTTGTTCCCACCATTAACACTTAATGACAACCATCATTAATACATGCAAAGATTATAGTTAATATAACTTAATAGTTATTTCACTGTTAACAAACAATGAAATGCTGACAATATATATATTTTATATTATAAACCTTCTTTAAACCACTTTTTTATTGTAAAGTTGCAGCTTGTTTTTAAACTTTTACAATTACTTCATAAATTGTTTAGAAAACATTTCATTGTCTTTTTTAACTAACTTAAGTTTAATTAACTGCACATTTACCATTTATTAATGATGGCAATTATAAAGTGTTACTAGATTATGGACGCATCCAGTAGTTACAGGGCAACACGCTCACTCATTTTGAGTCCTGTTTTTGTCCACTTAATGAATGTTAGGTCCATTGTTCACTCTCTTTTAGCTCTGCCTTTTGGTCTCACTCCTGAGGGGAATACATGGTTCTCCAGCTGCTAAATGTCCACTATTTGTTGCTGACCAGGTAGTGTACAGTAGGTTTTTAGAGCCTTTTCTCTGAAAACAGCACCTACTGAGGCTGAGAATGACGCTGTGAGAGCAACAAGAGTGAACCAAGACTGTAAAGTTATGGGCTAGACAGCTAAACAAAGAGCTGAAACTCACTATAAAGGGAGCTGCAAAATGAGCTGATCTCTGTACGATCATAAATATAAGCGAACCCTTTCACATTGTCACACTTGTTTGATACATTTGTAAGCAAACTGTTTATTCTTAATTAAGGGGTTGGACCTGGTTTATTTCAGTCATCCTTGACTAGCAAACACTCAGTGCTTTTGTTTTTAGTGCCATAGTCTGGGTTCAAGATCCTAACTTTTCACAAACCTGACTGACTAGGCTGACTAAGCTAACAAATTCAACTAAACAACCCCCCTGTTCCTGCACTCTCTCTGCTACCATGGGATGGAGATGGGGAATGATTTTGCTTACAAGAGGGGTGCGTGGGGCGTTGGCGTTTGCTGGTTACACCTACCCTGTTCCAAATCCCAAAATGAATGTGGTTTAAAAAAAAAAAAACAGGAAACAGGAAAATCACACGTAAAACACAAACATAAAATGTAATCAAATTAAATAATTAACCAATAAATAAAGATATATGTAACATTTCTGCATTTAAATGTCTCAAAAGGACCAGACCTTTGTTATATATTTTGTTGAGTTGTGTACATACATTATCCCAAATGTTTCCAACCCAGAGAAAGTCGTATTATATTCAACGTAACAGTGTGTTTCATTTGGTTGCCTGTGCTATAACTTCCTGGAGAGTCAGAGAGTGAGCGAGCAAGTGGATGAACCTTACTTAACCTAATGTGAATCAAACTTTAAAACATTACCTCATCTCGTCCATGAACATTTGAGTCACATTAAGTAGATAGATTTTCATCAGCAATAGTGGTTGTTTAACAATGAAAACAATAACTCCCATGATCCCACACTGGTTACACTTTTGTTGTGTTTTGGTCAAGATCCCTAGAGGCAGACATTACTGTCGTGTGTTTGATGAAAAGAAAACTGTGAAAATAAATGAAATGAAAACGCTAAGATAAAATGAACCGTAAGAAGGGTTTCAAATCAAAATCCAAAATGAGACCTTTTTGGGACGATGTGTCAAACCTCCTCACCTCGATAACATGTCATTTATGTGCCCTCCATATTTTCACTCTAACAACTTCTAATGCATTTGTGTGTAGGGAGGTTGAGTTTGTTTGTTTTGAAATGGGCTCACACACTACAAATACTGTTCCTTTATTCTGAAATCCCTGTATGTTTAGTTTCCAAATTATAGTCATTTAAGCATCCAAACCACAGTTATGCATTTTAAATACTCATCCCATTCATCAAACTGTTCTCCAGAGTGCAGGTGGCTGAAAAAGTGGCATTCTGAAATGTAATTACATTGACAGTTGCCATGTGGGACAGAAGACAAGAAACAGATAATTCTGCAGGAGAGTCAGCTCTCACAATATAGTCCCACATAATAGAAGGGATCAGAAGTGTGGTGCCTCTGAGAAAGTCAAATTAAGATTTCAACTTCCGATCTGAATTGAGAGTGAGATTATGTTTTGTTTTTATTTTTTTAACCCCCTTATATATATATATATATATATATATTTATATATATATATACACACACACACACAGTTTTGGGGTGTGTATTGGAGTCAGCAGTGCATGCTGAGCCAGCTGTTTAGCTGTGTGTGTGTGTGTGTGTGTGTGTGTGTGTGTGTGTGTGTGTGTGTGTGTGTGTGTGTGTGTGTGTGTGTGTGCGCGTGTGTGTGCTGTGAAGTGAAATTCTCCAGGACAGCTTTCTAAAAGGTTGAAGTGGAATGTAAGGAGAATTTCATCTTTCACTAAAAGCTATCTGCACTGAGCTGGTGGAAACCTTCTAGGATTCTTCTCTCTCTGTCCCTGTCTCTCTCTGTCTCTAGACATATAGACACTGCCATACAGCTGACTCAGCATGCACTGTCAACTCCAATACACCCCACGTATGTGTATATATTAACATATTATTATTATTATTATTATTATTATTATTATTATTATTATTATTATAATTACTGTTATTATTATTATTAGTAGTAGTAGTATTATTAGCAGCAGAAGCTATGACCTCCACCTAATCTAGGGTTTCTCAAAGGGGGCGCTCTAAACATTGTGGGGGGCGCTGGGAGCGTGAGGGCTGAGAGGGGGGCGCTCAGGCATGAATGGGGGGGCGCCACAACTTGGCTTGTACAAAGTTCATTTGAATTCTACATTTTAAACTTTCATGGTTTCCCAACTTTTTTAGTGCAAATAACCGACCTAAATAGCTACTAGCTAATAATTTATAGGTGTTTTAATACATTCTACTGAGCTACATGTTATGAGATCGGTGTGTGTCCTTTTAAGAGCGAGAGCGGTGTGTGTGTGTGTGTGTGTGTGTGGTCGAGAGAGGTGAGTGAGCGAGAGTAGAAGTGGTCGAGAGGAAAAAGTGTATCTTAACGTTCATTGTGTTCGTGCAATGTGTTGCAATGTGTTGCGTTCGTGCAACGTTTATGCGATGTGGGTAATGCAAGGTCAGCGGTTTACCCCGTTGTAGGAGAGGGTCCATCTCCTGCTCCTCGCTTTCCCCACGTCGTATCTCGTCGAACAGGAGCCCCATTCACACTGCCATTTGCATGCGGGGATCCTGCGCCATTTCTCCGCATCTGCCTCTGTGTGAATGTTTCAGATGCGGCGAGGGGTGAAATTTCCCTCCGCCTCTGATGCGCCTCCGGAGGTAGTATCAGAGGTAATATCAGAGGTAGTATCAGAGGTAGTATTGTGACCCACACTGAATGTGTTCACATTTGTTTTAAATTGTATTTTTATTTGTAATATAATCCTGTTTCAGAGCAGTATTAGCAGTACTTGTTCACTAGATAATCTCATGCTGTGGCACAGATAGGCCAGTAGGTGGCACTAGTAGAATGTTGACTGGCCGGGAAGCGTCTCTTTTTCTGGGAAGCGGAAGCTCCTCCTCATTCATGCAAGAGCTGCCATGGTGAAAGCAACTTCTGTACCTCTTCATTTCTTCTGTTACACAGTAATCTGCCTGCTTGTCCCTCCACTCGGGACCTGCAACAGATTCTTGGGGGCTCGTCCGGGATCGGTGCCGCTGCCATAGCTGTACTGGTTGCTGATCCAGTGATACATGAACGCCAAGGCCAGAGCGACTGCGTGCTGCTGGAGCGAGGTGCTGTCCAGAGTGTGATCACAGATGTGACTAGGGATGTGACTGCAGCTAAGGAGTTATCAGTTGGTGTCCAAGAAGGAAGACCAGGGAAGAGGGTCTCGACCTACAAGGAAGCCGAACTGCTAGCTCATCAGGCGCAATCATGTCCACAACACGCAAGGAACTGATCTGGAGCATCAAAAAGAACTTATACAAACTGTCTGGTCCTGGAGCTTACGAGGTGGCAATGGCACTAGGAAAAGACCAGCCGGGAGCAGACAAGTTGAGTTCAGCTGATGAAGAAAACTGCATAGATCATATCCTTACATATATGCAATCCGAAGATTTAGCTGAGTCTGAGGACGAGGGAATAGGTCATTTGCTGTCATTGAATGATGTTGTTTTGAAGGTTATGCATCACTGTGATTTGGTTGTAATGCCTGTTGTTTCAGATGAGGCTGCAAAGATGTCTACCTCAATTGTACAAACTACACCACCACATTTCAGTACACAACCACAGCACCCTAACCCATACACCCATACAACCACACCAGAGGTAGAACAGCTACAGCAGATGTATGAAGAACTGGGCAGGAAATTAAAAGAATGCACAGTCACTACAGCCACATCGTCAAGCTTGACAGCCACACATGTAGCAGCTGGCCCACTGAACAGCCACGCAACAGATAACCCACACCACACTCCAGAGAGATTGGTCTCCCTGAAAGATCTTGCCTATCTCCAGATGAAAGAATTCAGGCTACATGGGGGCCAAATAAGTGACACTACCTCTGACATGACATACAACAGCATATGCAAACAAATTGATGAAGGACTCCAAGAAAAACACACTGAGGGTGAGATCATTAGAGGGGTGCTCTGTGCAATTAAACCTGGCAACTTCAGAGATATGTTGACAAATAAAGATGACCTCACTGTCACAGAACTCAAAAGCTTCCTCCAGTCACACCTAGGCGAAAAGAGTAGCACCGAACTCGTCCAAGACCTCATGTGAGACAAGCAACATGAAAATGAGACACCACAGCAATTCTTATATAGAATGATTGGACTCAAGCAAAGAATAATGTTCACAGCTAAGCACACAGCATCTGTTGTCCAATATGATGCATCTACAATACAGTGCATTTTCCTGAACACAATATGTCAGGGAATTGGGGAGAAATATGAGGACGTCAGACGAGAGCTTAAGCCACTTCTTGTTGACCCTGCTGTGTCTGATGAGGCTCTGCTACGACAAATGATCAAGACTACAACAGAGGGAGTGAGAGAAAGCGCAGGTTGGGCCACAGCTCTACACGCAAAGTAACTCAAGCCCACAGCGCCCATGCTGATCCTGACCAAAAATTACAGGTTGAAGCCCAAGTCAGCACGATCGTGAGTAGTAGAGACGATACAATACAGAGACTGAGTACACAGGTTGAAGCGCTGACACAAGCAATGGAGGCCCTGAAACAAATAGTGACACAAGCTCAAACACCAGAACAGCGCTGTCCCCCCACTCATTATTGCAACTCAGACCAATCCAGACCACCAAAAAAGTCACAAAAACCTCATGGCTGTCCAAACTGTATCACACAGGCCAATCCAAATTGCAGCCACTGCTTTGTCTGTGGAGAGGAAGGCCATCGCGCTGTTGGCTGTTTGAAGAGAGCAAAGCAGTCGGGAAACAGGATGCGGTCAAGGCAGAGGGACAACCCCTGACCGGTCTTGAGCACATGTCCCGACCCCACAAAGACTCAATAGCAAGACCAGATAAACCTAGTAAAGCCAGCATAGCTAAGATTGACAAAACAACCCAGCCATGTAAGTTAATAGCCCCACTCATTGGCCGCAAATCTCTATTGAAATGCAGTATAGCTGGCTACGCTGTCACTGTCCTACTGGACACAGGAGCCAATGTAAGCCTTCTTGACCGTGCCTGGAAAAACAAATACTTACCTGGCCAAGATGTTCGACCTCTCAGTGAACTGCTGGATGATCCTCTGAATGTGTCTGCAGTCACTGGAGATGACATACCATATGATGGATGGGTGGAGGTGGTGGTAAACCTGCAAGGCAATGATGATCCAGACTTATCCATCAGTGTACCCTTTTTGGTGAGTCGCCTGGAATTAGATAGACCATTAATTGGGTTTAATGTAATCCAGGTACTCATTAAGAACAACGAGAGCCGGCCTAAGCTCATGTCCATTCTGTCTGCCCTCCTTGCTGGTGCTATGGAGATTGATGATGCCAGTGTGGAGACAATAGTAAATTTAATACAGACCCAGAACGTTCCAAAAGAAGAACATGCTGCAGTGAAAGTGGGCTTTAAAGAAGTCACCATTTCAGCAGGTCATGTAACTCACATTAAGTGCAGGGTCCCAGCAAACATTAATCCCCCAGAGACACTTGTGCTGTTTGAGCCCACACCTGACAGTGCACAGTTGGAGAAATTGAGTATTGAGGCAGGATTAATGGAAATTCACGAAACAGACAGACCCTTCATTAAAGTGCCAGTGTCGAATCACTCCAACCATGATGTGACCTTGCCAGGCCAAACTCTCCTAGGTAGCGTTGAACCAATTGTCAAGGTCATAGAAACAGACTGTCCCAAAAATGATGAAAAGTTTGTCCATGTAAATACTGTCAACTCTTCACCAGTATCCAGCCATGATCAGACAACACCCACTGCATCACTGTGGCACCCACCTGTGAATGTCAGCCATCTTACAAATGAACAACAGGAGGAGGTAAAACAAATGTTGTTGGAGGAATCAGGGGCTTTTGCTCGAAATGACGGTGATATTGGGGACATCCCCAGTCTTCAAATGACCATCAATCTCAAAGATGACATCCCAGTCCAAAAATCCTATACCTCCATTCCCAAACCACTCTACTAAGAGGTCAAACAGTACATCCAAGACCTGCTTGTTAAAGGCTGGATTGTGAAGTCAAAGTCACCCTTTGTAGCACCAGTAGTCTGTGTCAGGAAGCGAGATGGAACCCTCAGGTTGTGCATTGACTACAGACTGTTGAACCAGAAGACAGTACCAGATTGCCACCCACTGCCTCGCATCCAGGACCTCTTAGACACTCTGGGAGGCCATAGTTGGTTCAGCATTCTCGACCAGGGCAAAGCCTACCACCAAGGCTACATGGCTGAGGGATCCCGCCACATGACAGCTTTCATATCGCCTTGGGGTTTATATGAGTGGGTAAGAATACCATTTGGTCTCTGCAATGCTCCTGCTGCATTTCAGCGCAGCATGGAGGAGATGCTCGTCAGCTTGCGAGATGAATGTTGTATTCCTTACCTTGATGACATCCTCTGTTATTCCAAGTCCTTCAGTGATCATGTTGGTGCAGTACGTCGTGTACTGAGATCCCTGCAACGCCATGGTGTCAAACTGCGACCCACAAAATGCGAGCTGTTCAAGTCAGAGGTCAAGTATGTGGGGAGGCTAGTCTCAGCTGATGGTGTGAGAGTGGACCCAAAGGACATACAGGCTGTAATGTCACTGAGGGAGAAAAGACCTACCACAGTGGGGGAAGTGTGTCAGTTACTTGGGTTCTTGAGTTACTATAGAATGTATATTCAAGACTTCTCTCGTATTGCCAAGCCATTGTATGAGTTGTTGCAGGTGAAAGGACACCCAGATGGGGCACAGAGAAAGGGACAAAAGAGTGAAGGAGCACAGCTGCCCTCAAAGACTCCCATTCAGTGGACCGATAGCCACCAGACTGTCCTTGAGCAGCTTATTGATATCCTGTCACACCCACCTGTACTGTCCTATCCTGATTTTGAACTGCCCTTTGTCCTTCACACAGATGCTAGTCAGCATGGTGCAGTCTTATACCAGCAACAGAGTGGAAAGCTGAAAGTCATTGCATATGGATCCAGAACATTGACCCCTGCTGAAAAGAACTACAACCTCCACTCTGGAAAATTGGAGTTTCTGGCATTAAAGTGGTCAATATGTGAAAAGTTTAGGGATTATTTGTTTTATGCCCCACACTTCACAGTGTATACAGACAATAATCCGCTAACTTATGTGATGAGCACGGCAAAACTGAACGCAGCAGGCCACAGATGGGTTGGAGAGCTTGCCGACTTCAGGTTCAGTATCAAGTACAGACCAGGAAAAGTCAATGTGGATGCTGACACATTCTCTCGTCTCACATTTGACATTGACAGTTATGTTGAGGAGTGTATTGAGGAGCTCAATGGAGATGCCATCCGTGCTGCATGGGAAGGAAGTGAGGCTGCTAAAAAGCATGATGTTGCCTATGTTGCTTCTCTTAACCTGACCCAAAATTCAGACTCACAAAGTACAATGACAATACCTGCCATCAGCCAGAGTGAACTGATTAGAGCTCAGAGACAAGATGTGGCTATTAATGAGATCATAAAGCTTAAACAGTCAAAAGCAGTGCTCACAAATGAAGACAGGAGGAAAGGAAGTGTCCCTGTGAAAAGGTTGATGCATGACTGGGGAAAGCTATACATTGAGTCTGGTTTGCTGTACAGAAGGGCTGGAGAGCAGAAGCAGCTGGTCCTACCTGCTGAGTATCGGTCCCTTGTACTTAAGCAGCTGCACAATGACATGGGTCATTTGGGGGCGGAGAGAATTATTGGGTTAGCAAGAGATCGTTTCTATTGGCCCTTCATGAAGAAGGACATTGAGGCCTATGTCACAAAACAATGTCCCTGCATAAAACAAAAGAAACCTGTGGCCCATGACAGAGCACCGATGGGAAGCATCACGACCAGTGCACCCCTGGAGATGGTGTCTATAGACTACATGCACTTGGAACAGAGCAAAGGGGGATATGACTACATCTTAGTATGTATAGACCACTTCAGTAGGTTTGCCCAAGTGTATGCAACACGAAACAAATCAGGCAAAACAGCTGCAGAGAAAATATTTAATGACTTTATTCCTCGGTTTGGGTTCCCAGGCAGGCTGCACCACGACCAAGGCCGGGAATTCAAAAATGCCCTGTTCACGACCCTGCAGAAACTGGCTGGAGTGAGTCACTCCAGAACGACCCCGTACCATCCGCAGGCTAACCCTGCCGAGATTTAATAAAACATTACTCCAGATGTTGAGAACATTGCAAGAGGAGGAAAAGAGTAACTGGAAGGAACACTTACCACAGGTTGTGCATGCATACAATTGCACCAGACATGAGGCCACAGGTTTCTCACCCCACTACCTCATGTTTGGGCACCATCCTCGCCTCCCAGTAGATTTGCTCTTTGGCTTGTCCAGTGAAGAAGAGCCAGAAACAGCACAAGGGTATGCAGACAAATGGGCTGTGAGGATGAAAGAGGCTTACCGAATAGCAGCTCAGAACAGCCAGCAGTCCAGTGAACGAGGGAAGAGACAGTATGACCGTCATGTGAGGGGAGTGGTCCTGCAGCCCGGCGACAGAGTCCTGGTTCGTAATATGAGTGAGAGAGGAGGGCCGGGAAAGCTGAGGTCCTATTGGGAACAAACAGTGTATGTGGTTAAAGAACAAGTAAATGAGAGCCCCATTTACAAAGTGTGTCCCGAGACAGGTGGCAATAAAACACGTACACTCCACAGAAATCTTCTCCACCTTGAAAAATGACTTACCTGTGAGTATGCCTGAACAGTCCAACAACAAAACACCAACCAAAGAAAGACAAAAGAAAGAGAGTCAAAGAGGAAAGCATGGACAGAGAGAACCAGTTCAAAGCAGTGATTCGTCTGACTCTGATGATGACGTTCCCAGAGCACAATATTGGTTAAGAGTGTCCAGGCCAGTTTCGTCACAAAGTCCACATACCATGCTTCCCTATGTGCCCCAGAGAAGCACTGTGACTTCTCCATCCTCACATGAGCAAGCACGGTTGATCACACCGGCAGGAGGAGCAAAACTGCAGCCGAGGATCACACCAGAGGAACATGCATTGATGGAGCAAGAACAATCCAGTGAACAGGAACTTGAACAGATAAGTGAAAGTGAATATGAACAAACAGCAGGAAATGACCATGAACAAGACACTGAACATCCACATGAAAATGGTCCAGTCAGATGTGACACTGAGAATGACAGACCTACCACCCCTCTGGGTGAATCAGCCAGGCAACCAGTACGAGACAGGAGGCCCCAAAGACATTGACATATGAATCCTTTGGCCAGCCATCCTACCAGCCTCAAGGGTCTGTGAACACTGTTGGACTTTGTGGGACACAAACACTGCCACCATGGGGAATGCCCTCTGTCCCTGTGACACACTACACACCATATCATGCACTATATCAACCACTGCCCTACCCTGTCATGATGCCATACACTGTCCCTCCCTTTGCATACTAACACGCACACATGCACACACTCGTAGATACATAAACACTTACACAAAAGGGAAAACCTCTGGACTGTATATAATATTTGTTGTGATTTAAGGAAAAGAGTGAAATTCAGATTTTATTTTTAATGCCGGGAGTCATTTTCTTTGTTGGGGAGTGTGTGACCCACACTGAATGTGCTCACATTTGTTTTAAATTGTATTTTTATTTGTAATATAATCCTGTTTCAGAGCAGTATTAACAGTACTTGTGCACTAGATAATCTTATGCTGTGGCACAGATAGGCCAGTAGGTGGCACTAGTAGAATGTTGACTGGCCGGAAGCATCTCTTTTTCTGGGAAGCGGAAGCTCCTCCTCATTCATGCGAGAGCTGCCATGGTGAAAGCAACTTCTGTACCTCTTCGTTTCTTCTATTACACAGTAATCTGCCTGCTTGTCCCTCCACTCGGGACCTGCAACAGTATCAGAGGTAGTATCAGAGGTAGTATCAGAGGTAGCATCAGAGGTAGTATCAGTGGTAGTATCAGAGGCGCAGTATTGGTGAACCGAACCAGTGTGAACAGATAAGCCGGCGGCGTGGAGTGAGGGTGTGTCGATCTGATGGTGTTCACTGTCTGATAACTAAACAGATCCATCACTCAACAAAATATAGATAAATGTCCCACAAAGCAACGCTACAGGACCAAACAACAGTACTGTAGTAACTGGTCGTGTCTTTGGCAACTTATATGAGGAAAAAAAATACCGCAATACGTGGAGAAATGTCTGTCAGCCTGTCAGTCCGACCGACTCTTCGTCACATTTCTGCCTGAAAAACAGCGTCTGTCCCCACAAAAACCTTTACTCACCACCTGTTTGTCGAGACATCAGCCCTCCACCGAGACTTCAGTGAACTTTCCCCCAGAAAACAGCCTCCCTCCCCGGAGTGACAGAGTCAGACAGTGTCCTGTTTACTGATGGCGATTATGTAATTATGTAAATTAGAGGAAAAACGTAACTTTGTCATTTTCCAGGATGTTTGGTGGGTCAGGATCTCAATCACAACACATTATAACAGCATCCATATGATTATAAACAGTCAGCGGGTACATGTTTAGATTAACAGGTGGACACCGGGGAAACACTTTGAAAAAAAACACGTCATCACCATGACGCGTACCGTCAAGCCTCTTTTGAAGCCGCGGCATCGGCTTGCTGTGTGAATTATACTCTGGTTCGCCTTTTATGCTGCTTGGCTCAACAACCAACGGCGGAGAATTGGCAAACCGCCGCTGCGGCGATAATGCGGCGTCTCTGTGTGAAAAGGGCTAGGGATTCAGCCAAGCTCTCCACATGAACCTGGTTAGCTCTGGCGCTCTCAGACTGAAATTAACATCCCAGTGTCCAGATGTGAAAAAGCTGGCAGCGGCCCACCAAGCACAGGGCTCTCACTAGGTTGCTTTCAATAAATAAAGCGTGTACAGTCCTATATAGTTCCCTTCTTTAAAATAGGCTTTTTTTCCTTCTTTTTTTCCTTGGTTCATGTCAGCGTGTCAGGCCTGGACGAAAATGAGGACTCAGATGCAGAGGATATCACTTATAAGCACACTTTATTGAGTTCGGCTCCTTCTTTGAAGAGTGACAAATGAATAGGCTATGAAACACTTACTATATCTCTGAGGCCTGGCTAGAAAATCGCGGAAGAACAAAACTTCCAAAAGGAGGGAAAACACTCATAAAAGGGGGGGACAAAGAACACTAGAAACAAGGAAAACAGAAGACTAGACTAGAAATCAAAAACTCTCTCAAGGAGGAAAACAAAAGGCTAGATAATAACTCAAAACGCTCCCGAAGGAGGAAAACCAAATCTAAGATAAAAGGGACAAAAGAAAACGGCTCACCAAAACAGGAGGCTCTACAACTATATAATAACAGGGCAAAAGAAAAAGGCTCACCTAAACAGGAGGCTCTACAACTATCTAACACTATCTAACACAAAATCACTCCAAAAACGGGAGGACAGAAAGCAGTTACAACAAAATACAAAACAAACCCTAAACTAGAA
Organism: Pagrus major; assembly: GCF_040436345.1. NCBI lineage: Eukaryota > Metazoa > Chordata > Actinopteri > Spariformes > Sparidae > Pagrus > Pagrus major. The sequence continues at coordinate 3,262,280 of NC_133229.1, forward strand.
AATATTATCAAACAAAAAATCACTCTTAAAGAGGAAGCAGAAAACAACTTACGTGGCGAATAAATTCTCGTGGCAAAACTGACTATGACTATGATTAAGGGCTTGGGTGCACGGACTAGGACGAAACACTTTGGCACAAGACAAAGGGAAGACGCCGACTATAAACACATGAGGGAAATGGGGAACAGGTGGAAACGATCAGGGATCAGGTGAGACAATCAGACCGGTGACACATGAGGAAGGGCAAGTGACCTGAAACGAGAGGAGAGTTAGATTTCAAAATAAAACAGGAAGTTACGAGACAAAAACCCAAGACAAGACAAACCTCACCACGGTGTGACACAGCATCTCAGTCCTCAGGCAATGACCGTTGCTTTTCAAATGTTTAATAAGCCTAGAGCGCATTAATTAACGCACAAGCAATTTCTGTTTTTTTATTGGTTCATTCACTGTTGTTCACGTTGTCACAACCTGGCTCAAAGGCTGTGCCAAAATAGGGAGACAAACACAGGTGGCTACAAGCAATTGGTATTTATTGGTCCCACAATCATGAAACAACCAAGGAAAATGGGTAAAGATCAGTATCAGTAGTGAAAGCATGTATGGGTGTGTGACAATGTATGTGCAGATCAAAAGAAAGGAAAGGAAAATGTGCTGCCATCAGGCCTGCTGGTTAGCAGGAATCAGTCCCAGAGAGAGCACGCCCGCAGAATGAGGAAGATCTTTACAGTCAGAGGACACTGGCTCAGGTGTTGCTCATGCAGCTGACGACCCTCCATTCAGCACCTGCAAAACACAACCCTCAAGAAACAGGGACCCCTAGTGCCTGGGTGGAGGGATCGTCACACCCCCACTCTTAAAAAAACTGGGGTTCCCATCTGGAAACCCAGACAGACACGGTGACAACATAACAATCGACCAATAATTTTTACCAGTAATTCAAGATTTTACTTTATCATTCAGAAATTGCTCTGTCCAAACATACAATTTATTTTTTACTAAATTTTTTCCTTTGGTCTCATAACCCTTTTATATACTGCAACCCATACTCACGACTTCTGCAGTGACCCTCCCCTATATCAGCCAGCCAATCTCCGCCCTGCAACCCGGTACCCCTGGAGCGCCTGGAGACACAACCTTAAGAGTAGCCGTGGAAAAAGAAGGGGAGACCAGGAAGATCACAAACAGGAAATATCTCATGAACAAGGTGCTCTTGACAGAGCATCAGCCACAATATTTTCTGAGCCCTTAATGTGGCGGATATCCAAACAGTATGCTTGCAAAAACAAAAACCATCGCATCAGTCTGCGGTTCGGACAGCACAAAGAATGAAGAAAAGTTATCGGGTTATGATCTGTGTAGACCACCAGAGGAGCACTGGACTCGACATAAACTTCAAAATGTTGCAACGCCCACACGAGGGCAAGAGTCTCCTTCTCTATGACAGAATAATTTAACTGGTACGAGTTAAATTTCCGAGAGAAAAAACACACAGGACGTTCAACACCATTTCTGTCAGACTGAAGCAACAGCGCACCAGCACCTACATCACTTGCATCCACCTGCAGCTCAAACAAACGGTCCATACAGGGTGCTACAAGGACAGGAGGTGAACACAAGACAGTTTTAACATTTTCAAAAGCCTGTTGACATGAAGCTGACCAAATGTATTTTGCTTTAGCTTTCAACAAATCAGTCAAAGGAGCTACCACAGTTGAAAAGTTCCTGCAAAAACTGCGATAGTAACCCACCAAGCCCAAAAAACGCATGAGCTCCTTCTTGGTGGTGGGCACTGGATATTGCTCGATCGCAGTCACCTTTGCTTGCACTGGCCGCACCTGCCCTTGCCCCACTACCTTCCCGAGGTAGGTAACTGTAGCCTTAGCGAACTCACACTTAGCCAAATTTACTGTCAGGTGTGCTTCACGCAGTCGGTCAAACAGCTTCCTAATGCGGTCAACATGATCTTCCCAAGTATTGCTGTAGATCACGACATCATCAAGATACACCGCACAACCATCCAGCCCAGACACAACCATATTCATGAGACGCTGAAAGGTCGCCGGTGCATTCCGCAACCCAAAGCTCATCACAGAGTAGGAGAAGAGACCAAAAGGAGTTATAAAAGCTGAAATCTCTCTAGCTCTTTGAGATAGTGGAACCTGCCAATAACCTTTGAGTAAATCAAACTTACTGACAAATTGAGTTGAGCCCACCTGATCCACACAATCCTCTATGCGTGGAAGTGGAAAAGCGTCAGGTTTAGTTACCCCGTTTACCTTACGATAATCCGTACAAAACCTAAAACTTTTGTCAGCTTTTTCCACAAGCAAACAAGGAGACGCCCAGCTGGAAGATGAAGGTTCAGCAATATGATTGTCAAGCATATACTTGATTTCTTTCTCCATTACCTGGCGTTTCTGCTGGGACACCCTGTAAAAACGCTGCCAGATTGGCTGGGCATCACCCACATCAATGTCATGCTCTATCAAACGTGTACAAGTTGGAACATCATCAAACAAGCACAGATAGTTTTTAATCAGAGCAGACAGTTGGACGCACCGCTCCTTGGACAAATGTCCAAGCAATGACTCCAAATTACACAGCGTTTCTGAGTTCTTTAACCGGCCCCGCAACAAGCTCTCGTCAGGTGAAACCACCCCATCATCTTCATATACTAACAAGTTAGCAGCCGAATGCCTCTCCACAGTTTCTGCCATTAACACCGGTTTCACTGTCTGCTGTTGCCCACTCCCCCCTGTTGCACAAGACTGTGATGCCCGGGTGTAGTAGGGTTTTAACAAGTTAACATGGCAAAGTTGAGTGTCTCTTCTACGCTTTGGTGTTGATAACAGATAGTTCTGCTCAGAAACCTGACGCAAAACTGTGAACGGACCGTGAAATTTAGCCTGAAATGGAGAACTGACAAGTGGTAACAAAGCCAGAACCTGGTCGCCTGGACTGAATTGGTGAATTTCAGCTTTACGGTCATAAAGATGCTTCATTTTGGTCTGCGCTGAGGCTAAACTTTCTTTAGCCCTTTCCCCAGCCACGTACAACCGATGCCGGAAACCATTAACATAATCAATCAGGTTCTGAGGTGGTTCGGGTTGTGCGACCGGATCATGCAGCAGAGCTAATGGCCCACGCACTGTATGCCCAAACACAAGCTCATTTGGACTGAACCCAGTGCTCTCCTGCACAACCTCCCTGGCAGCCAGCAACAACCACGGCAGCCCCTCCTCCCAATCCTGATTCAACTCAACACAATATCCCCGCAACAGAGACTTCAGGGTTTGATGAAACCTTTCCAATGCGCCTTGGCTCTGAGCATGATATGCGGAAGCCTGATTATGTTTCACTCGGAGCTGCTTCAACACTTGGGCAAACAAGTGAGATGAAAAATTGGAACCCTGATCACTTTGAACCACTTTTGGAATTCCAAAGACTGAAATAAATTGTGTCAGTGCTTTGACCACAGATTTAGCAGTAATGGTACGCAATGGATAAACAGCCGGATATCTGGTGCTTTGACACATTACTGTAAGCAAATAATTACTTCCAGATTTTGAACGTGGCAAGGGACCAACACAATCAATTATCAGATGCTCAAATGGCTGCGCAATCGCTGGAATGGGAGACAGAGGAGCCGGCTTAATGTTCTGATTAGGTTTTCCCGTCATCTGACAAGTATGACATGTTTTAATATACCCAGACACATCCCTCTTCACACGAGGCCAAAAAAAATACCTGAGGATATAGTCGTACGTCTTACGGACCCCCAAATGTCCTGACTGGTTGTGCGATGCTCTCAGAACCTCTTCCCGAAATTTGGATGGGACAACAACCTGAAAAACAGGATTACCCACAAAAGTTTCCCCATGGGGCACCCATTTTCTCACCAGCAATTTGTCTTGCAGCAGATAACCTTTTGCAGCACTCCGCCCATCAACATTTGAAAGCACTCTGTCAAACAGCCCACTAAGCGTAGGATCAGCCCATTGCTCTGCCGACAGGTCGCTGCGGGAAATAGACAAGAGAGAGTCAGGTATAGACACAAAGAAAGCCCCCTTGTCCTCTATGCTACTCTGCTCAACTTCAGGTTCTGCCTCCCCACGGCACATAGCCCGTGTAACTGCGCAAGCTGTGAAAACACCAGGAAAACACTGCGCACTCTCATCAGGTACCGTAACAAAGGGAGAAGGGGTTACTATCGGAGCTGGCGGAACATCAGCCCACACACGGCTACCAGCCAGATCATTCCCTAGGATGACATGAATGCCTCGGATTGGTAGTGCGGGACGCACACCCATAACCACCTCGCCCTGAACCAACCCACAGTCAAGCTCCAATTTATGCAATGGAACAGGCAACACAGTTAAACCCATTCCCCGCATCAGAATGTAATCCCCAGTATCAGTTCCCTGAGAAAAAGACAGTGCAGAACTCACAATGAATGAATCGAAGGCCCCAGTATCTCTCAAAATTTTCACCGGTACCTTGATACCACTCCCTACCAGAGACACATGGCCGTCCGACACAAAAGCTGAGAAATCAGACTGCTCCAGGCTGCAATCCGCTCCAGGCTTCATCTTTTCATATGGGGAAATGACGCCGGGAGAAGTGATCTTTCCAACAGAAGAAGCAAGTGCGACAGGCTTGACATGCCCGCTACCAAACCCACTTTTAGCACTGGACTTAACCGGGCATTCAGCTTTCCAATGTCCCCTGCCCTTGCAGTAGTGACATAATTCAGTCGGGTCAACCTGCATCTGACCCCATGTAGCCCGTTCTGACCTACCCTGGCTAGGACTAGCTCCTCCCTCCCACCGTTTACCTGCTGGGCGAAAGTTGCTACCATCCCCCCTGTACCGAGCATCATCCCGAGTCCTGCACTCGCGGTCACCACGATGCATCAATACATACTCATCAGCCAGAGTAGCGGCCTCGATAGCCGTCCTCACTTTCCGTTCATTTATATAAGTAGCAATGTGACTGGGAACAGAGTTCTTAAATTGCTCCAGAATGATCAAGTCACACAAAGCCTCATAAGTATGAACCCCCAGTGAAGTACACCAACGATTAAACTGAGTGATTAACTCCCTGGAAAACTCCATATGTGTCTGCTTACCTGACTTCTCCCAAGACCTAAATCTCTGGCGATATGCCTCAGGCACCAGCTCATAAGCCTTTAACACAGCAGCTTTGACGGACACATAAACCTTGCTTTCAACTGCACTAAGCGCAGAATAGGCCTCCTGCGCCTTGCCTGTCAAAACGCACTGTAACAGTAACGTGCGCTCAACATCAGACCAATCCCTACTCTCAGCCACTCGCTCAAAAAGTAAGAAAAATGTGTCCAGATCTCGCTCGCAAAATTGAGGAACCAAACGCAGATTACTGGCAACATCAAAAGCACGTGAGGGCCCAGAAGAAACAGAGACCTGCCCTACGTTACCCACATTAACCAAACTTAATCTGCGCTCTTCAAGTTCAAGTTTTTAAATTTCCATTTGCAACAATAGCAATTCTTTGCGCTGCTCAAAAGTCAACCCAGTACTCACCCCAACTTCAGAGACAGACACATCAACCGTGTCTAATCCAGAACCACCAGCATACAATTTAGGCTGGAGAACACCCGCATCCAACAAATTCTCCTTTAGAATGTTCTTCACATTCTCCTTTAACCGCCTATCACCGACATCCATCCTAAAATGTTCGGCGATTTTTACTAATTGCTCCCGCGAACAACGCTCCAATAACTCCTCTGACGGAGCTCTCAAAAACTCCTCCAGAGTAGTCATAACTGAGGGAACAAAAGGACTAACTTTACCTGTCTGAACACAAAAAAACTGATAACACACAAGCAACAGAGCTCAAACGGCCCCTACACAGCCAAACCAAAAAAAACCAGGCCACAGCCCCGTCCCTCTAACTGCCTAACCAGAAACTACCTAACTCCCCCCTAGTCTTCAGGCGCTACTTGTGGTGGGTATTTATGCACTGTAACCCGCAAACCCGGTGAAGCAACCAAAATATGGCGACTCCACCTGCAGCCCCGGACGTGCTCCCAAGACAACTGCTTTAGCCACTTTCGTCACCACACTATCAAAGCCCCCCCCAAACGAACCCCAAAAGGAATTCGCTCTTAAGCCTAACCAGGGACAGAACAGCAGCAACACTATGGCTTGCAGAGAACCACCAGAACTCAGTGCCACAACCTCACCAACAGAACTAGCTCGACGACAACACATCCCTCAAAACAAAACATGTAACTCAGTAGGCTACAATTGATTGCATTTAACCAAAAACACCACAACAGACTACTCAGAGACCACTCTCGTCACTTGTCTCCCAAATGATTAGTTGCCACCCATTCACAAAAACAAGATGCACAACTTACTACACCTGACCCGACGTCACACCAACATTACACCAAGACATCACAGTCTCTGCCCATTCTCAACCAGCAGAACTGTGCTTTACAACCGGGTCAAACAACAACTGGACGAGCCCCCATTTGTCACAACCTGGCTCAAAGGCTGTGCCAAAATAGGGAGACAAACACAGGTGGCTACAAGCAATTGGTATTTATTGGTCCCACAATCATGAAACAACCAAGGAAAATGGGTAAAGATCAGTATCAGTAGTGAAAGCATGTATGGGTGTGTGACAATGTATGTGCAGATCAAAAGAAAGGAAAGGAAAATGTGCTGCCATCAGGCCTGCTGGTTAGCAGGAATCAGTCCCAGAGAGAGCACGCCCGCAGAATGAGGAAGATCTTTACAGTCAGAGGACACTGGCTCAGGTGTTGCTCATGCAGCTGACGACCCTCCATTCAGCACCTGCAAAACACAACCCTCAAGAAACAGGGACCCCTAGTGCCTCGGTGGAGGGATCGTCACAACGTGAAGTGTGCGTGTTGTTGGCATCTCTGACTACATTAGCCTACTAAAACTAATTTTCAAAAAAATCTGCTGTGGTGGTATTTTTCTTCCCAAGTTCCACGTTAAGAGGATCATGGTATGGTCAGGGGGGCGTTTGTTCAAAAAAGGTTGAGAACCACTGTGTTAACTGGTCAATGACATTCAATAGCAACGTGACCAGAGTGAAGCGCGTGAATCGTGGAGCTCAATGAGGCGGAGCTGAGCGCAATGCGCTGATTGGAGGCAAAGATGCAAACCTTGCTATTTGAATAGGCGCCTTTCTTTCCAGGGTCTGTACTATAGACTGTATATAAAAAGGGTCTGTACTATAGACTGTATATAGAAAGGGTCTGTACTCACATGTGTTTCATTTTGCGACTTCCTACAAATTGTTGTCTGTTGAGACTGTTCCATGTTAATTTGACCTTTGTTGAACTGGATTTTAGATCCACTAGTGTGGGTCAAGGAATCGTAAACCTGTGAAGCTGTACATTACATGACTTTGTTTTTATGTAACAGTAGTGACAGAGTTCAAGGGAGACCTTGAAACTGTCACAAACTGCCTGTGTTCCCTCCATATTTTCCCAAGTTCCCACAAGGCAGGCACCTGTTGGTCTTTGAAGTGTCATAGGGAATCTCAAAACAACAAGATTAAAACAGCATATAGGCAAATAAGAAAAAAGTAGAGTACTTGCCTCGATTCAGACCTTTGAATCTGCCCACTCTTGCGAGTTGATTGATGAAATGTGAAGATGGAAATGTGCGATGACTGAGGAACTGTGACAACTTGATAATATTAGGAAAACAGTGGCCTACATTAAATTATATTTTTTTTATCCAAAACATAAATGCAACATTTACAATGTTAGCTGTTATATATTACAGTGTATATCTTTTATTAACACAAGGTTCGTAAAGTTAACAGTGACAAAATTTATTTTTTGCAAAAAATGGATGCAAAAATTACAGTATTGACTGTCATATATAGTTACGGTATTTCGCTGTTCTAAAAATTGTATTTAACCTTTTTAGAGTTTACTGTTTTTTACTGTAGTCGTTTTGCAGTTTTATACCGTAAAATCTACTATTGCGTTTATATGGCCATGGGAAGATGCATACACTGTCTCTTAGCCATGCTGTCTCTCCACCCCAACTGGCATCTTTTGTCTTTGGTCTTTTTTCAGTGTTTTTTATCAACTGATTTTGGGCTGGCCAGACGTCTTTTCTCAATCACATTAACAACAAATTCTGGTTGTCAATGGATGTCCAAATCATAGCCAGTATGAATGTCTATTCTCAACTAATTCTGGATGTCAGTGGATGTTTACATAATGGCCTGACTGGACGTGTTGCGGCTTCCAAACACAAACTTTTAAAGCCGCTGAGAGTATGAGGTTGGGTCCTCTTCGTAGATTTGTGACGCGCTATAGTAGATTATGATAAAGATACGCTGAGATCCAACAATGCTTTTGGTGCATTTATTATGAGACAAAACAGCACAGAGCTATCACAGCGCAGCAAGGATGGATAAATGTAAAAATGAGACTGGCGGATTAAACAGGAAAAAAGGGTGATTAATGAATGAATGAGTAGCGGTCAACAAAAATTACGGCTACTCCCAACCCTGACTCTCTCTCTCTCTCTCTCTCTCTCTCTCTCATCCGCTTCACAGGTGAGTGCCCACCTTTACGCACACACACTTCCGCACGCACACACGCCCACTCCCAGGTGAACCATCCCCTCTGCAACACACACACACTCAAACACACCGTGCTGCTCATCTTCAGCCTGTATGTCTCTTACACACCAGCCCCTAATTATTAGGTCTCACATAATAATTCACATTTCAAAACACAATAGGAGACATAATAAATCATCATATCAATTTCAACGATAATGCAAAAATGTCTAATAAATTGCTCAAGTCCATGAAAAGGTCATTACACCAAATAATCCTTCTTCTGGTCGTCATGACCGATTAGTGCAAAGTCCAGCTCAAGTCCGAAAAAAACACAACGTCCATATAGAGGCCAGCAACGTCCTCATGCTGCGTCCTCCTTCTCCAGCAACAAACACACCTTGGATATGGGTCTGTCCAAGCAACTGGTTCTTGTTTTAATCCGAATTTGACGCACAAATCCCTTGCGATCTGGAAAAGTTTGCAAAACACGTCCCATAATCCAAGAATTACGAGGTGCAGTACTGTCCATAAGCAAAACTAGATCTCCTGCGACAAGGTTTCTCTGGACCCCAGTCCATCTCTGTCGTTCCTGTAACAGAGGCAGGTACTCCTTTGTCCAGCGCTTCCAGAACAGATCAGATATGTACTGGACTTGTCTCCATCTTCTCTGTGCGTACAGGTCTGCTGCTTGGAACTCTCCAGGTGGTAATGAAGGCTGGTTTTTAAGCAGTAACAGATGGTTCGGCGTCAGTGCTTCCAGGTCGTTAGGATCTGTGGAGGCCTTGGTGATGGGCCTACTGTTAATAATGGCTTCCACTTCGCAAAGAACTGTGTGGAGTCCCTCCTCATCCAAGCGTTGTACTTTGAGAGTGGAGTTCAGGACTTTCCTCACTGATCTAATAAGCCTTTCCCACACTCCTCCATGATGTGATCCAGCAGGGGGGTTGAACGTCCACTTAATGCCCTTTTGGAGTAACACATCATGCACCTGTGCCTGGTTCCACTGCGCAATCGTTGTTTTTAGCTCACGTTCTGCACCCACAAAATTTGTCCCATTATCAGAGCGCAGCTCGCGGACCTGTCCTCTTCTGGCTATAAAACGCCTTAGTGCATTTATGAAGGAGTCAGTGTCCAGAGAAGGTGCCACCTCGATGTGAATAGCTCTCAATACAAGACAGGTAAATAGGACACCATACCTCTTCACTGCACTCCTCCTGCTCCTCACTTCGATGGGTCCAAAATAATCAACCCCTACACATGTGAATGGAGGTTCATCAGGCTTGAGTCGGTCTGTGGGCAAGTCTGCCATCTGCTGGCAAACTGGAGTGGCATTAAGTCTTCTGCAGATGGTGCACTTGGACAGAACTTTCCTAATGGCAGTACTTGCTCCTGTCATCCAGTATTTCTCCCTGAGCTTGGACAACATGTGGTTGCGGCCGCTGTGTCCTACCTCTTGATGTATATTTCTCAGCAGCAGGGTAGAAATATGAAGGTCTTTTGCCAGAATGATAGGATGCTTAGACTCCAAAGGCAGTGCTGCTTTGCTGAGCCGTCCTCCCACACGCAAGACTCCATCCTCCAGCCTTGGACACAACTTGTACAGGTGACTATTTTTCTTGACATTTTGTCCCTTTTCCAGACACGAGAGCTCCTCAAAAAACTTTCTCTTCTGGCAAAACTGAATTATGGCCAGCTCAGCCTTGTCAATGTCCTCCACTGTAGGAGCACCCAGGACAGCTGCACCTTTAAATGTGCACCTTTCCTGCTCCATCATTCTCTGTTGCTGCATGCTCTCTTCACTCTGATTGGCTATTAGCCTTTTTCTCTTCCTGATACAGGACCACAACCATTCTTTGTATTTCAGCCACAACGCCACAGCTTTCTTTAATCGGATCCACGAGGAATAATGATGGATCAGGTGAGTAGTGGGATCCTCTTCAGCTTGTACAGCATTGACAACAGCAGTTTTCTTCACCTCTGGATCGTCCTGGGGGAGATGACTCACAGGCTCAGGGTTCACAGGCCATTCTGTTTCAGGTTGGCAAAGAAACGGCAGTCCTGTTAACCAGAGTCTGTCCTTCAGAAATGCCTCCACTTTGAGCCCTCTGGATGCTGCGTCTGCTGGATTTTAAGCTGTATCCACGTACCTCCACTGAGCAGGGTGAGATGATTTCAGGATCTCCGAAACACGATTGGCAACAAACACCTTAAATCTGGAGCTTTCGTTGTTAATGTATTTCAGCACAGAAGCACTATCAGTCCAAAACACAGATTCCTGAAGACTCATGTGTAGTTCTTTCTTCCACAGGACATCCATGCGACTGGCCATTGTTGCAGCAATCAGTTCCATTCTTGGAATTGTAACTGTCTTCAGCGGGGCAACACGAGCCTTTCCCATAATGAAAGCACTGTGCATTTGGAGGTGCTCATTCTGTAACAGCAGGTAAGTGACTGTACCATAGCCTTCCTCAGAAGCATCGCAGAAATGGTGTAGTTGCGCAGTAATAACATCTCCAAACTCCAGAGGTTTTAGACATCTGGGCAGCTCAAAATTGTCCAGTAGGTGGAGCCCTTGCACCCACTTAAGCCACTCTTTGGAGACAGTCTCTGGTATGGGATCATCCCAACCAACTCCTCTTCTGCACAAATCCCTCAAGATCCTTTTTGCTGTCAGAACAAGGGGACTTAACATGCCCAGAGGGTCATAAATGGAGCTTACAGTAGAAAGGATGCCTCTGCGGTTGAGTGGTCTGTCCTTCCATACAATTTTGAATTTAAAGGTGTCTGACTTGATACACCACTCTACACCCAGCACTCTTTCAATGGGCACAAACTCCCGGTCCAGGTCCAACTGCTCCATGCCTTTAGCTCTGCGGGGCTCTGGGATGGTCTTGAGCACTTCAGATCTGTTACTGTGCCACTTGGTCAAACAGAATCCCCCTTTAGCGCACAGAGACATGAGCTCATGACAGAGGGTCAGTGCCTCCTCCTCTGTTGCAACTGCCACCAAACAATCATCCACATAAAAGCAGTGCTGCAGCTTGTCCACTGTCTCCTCCTTATGCTCATGTCCAAAATCCTCTGCACATTTCCTGAGGGCAAAGTTGGCACAGCTAGGGGAGGATGTAGCTCCGAAAAGATGTACCTTCATCCTGTATTCACATGGTGCTTGGTTCAAGTCTCCTTGTGACCACCAGAGGAATCGCAACAGATCAGCATCATCTGGGGGCACTTGCACCTGGTGAAACATAGCTTCTATGTCAGCCATGATGACCACAGGTTCCCTCCTGAACCTGGTCACAACTCCAATCAGTGAGCTGGTTAGATCGGGCCCTTGCAACAGCTCTTCATTCAGAGATTGTCCTTTGTAACTGGCACCACAATCAAACACAACTCGGAGTTTTCCCTTTGTCGGGTGGTAGACACCATGGTGCGGTATGTACCAGACCCTGCCATCACTTCTTTCCAGCTCTGCATCAGGAACTCTTTCAGCATAGCCTTTACCAAGCAGATCATTAATAAAGGTGTTATACTCCCTGTAAAACACTGGATCCCTCTGGAGCCTCCTCTTCAGATGGTTTTGACGTTGTTCCACTACTTTCCTGTTATTTGGCATGCTGATGTTTGAATTTTTCAAAGGCAGGGCGACCTGGTAGTGACCATTGACATGTTTGGCTGACTTTGTGACCATGTCCATGAACCTCAGGTCTTCCCTGGACAGACCCACTTGTTCCTCCACAGCAGATTCTGGAAAGTCCATCTTAAATTGCTGTTGCCACAGTTCATCCAAATTTACAATGGACACACGATTCACAGTTACTGGCTGCTCACCGTAATTGGCCTTTCCACCGTTTCCTGTCAGTGGTCCATTTACCGTCCAGCCTAGCACCGTCCTTATAGCGTAGGGTCCATTGTGCTCACTGCGGATGACTTCCAGCGGTTCCATGGCTCGTGGAACATTCGTTCCAATCAGCAACTCAATTCCAGCCTCAATCTGTGGTAAGGAGATGTGTTTTAAATATGGCCACCTTGTCAGATCCTTATTTGTGGGTATGTTTGCTTTGTGGACTGGCATTGACAACTGAGTGTACGCTTTTGGCAACTCAATGAAGCTGTCATCTTCAAGTGCTGCCACCTCCAGCTCTGGCACGATGTAGCTACTGACCACCTTCTCCTGCCCCATGGTCCTGAGAAGAATGTTGGCTCTCTTCCCAGACAAATTGAGCTTCTGCTTCAGACTCTCAGTACAGAACACCGCAGTACTTCCCTGGTCCAAAAAGGCGTATGTGAGAATGATTTTATTGCCCTTCTTCGCCTTCACTTGGATCGGCACGATAGGAAGCTTGCAATCCATCTCACCAGCCCCTGTAAGCCCACTGGAAACCAAGGTGTCGTCCACTGTAACCTGGATGCTTCTCTCAGCCAGTTCTGCCGTTGCCACACTATCCTTATGGAGCACAGTTGGATGTCTTAGGCCACACTTCGAGCACGAAATCTTCCTTTGGCAATTTTTGCTTATGTGTCCTATACACAGGCAGCGAAAACAAGCACCATTTTCCTTCAGGAAGTCAATTTTCTCTTTGTGTGCCATTTTTTCCAACCGTGCACACACATCCAATGTGTGTCCTCCAGTGCAGCAGGGACAGATCTTCTTCGCTGGTGGTTTTATGTATGTAGCTTTATTCACAGGATGAGCTGTTCTCTCCACACGATTCACTGTGGTAGCGAAGCTGGTTCCTCTGATGCTGGAGCGAGGGGGAGGTTTGTGTCTCATTTGTTTAGTTGTTATAACAGTGTCCTGAATGTTTCCAAACACAGGGTCTGTCAAGATTTTTACCTGTTTTTCAACAAAGTTGGCAATGTCCACAAACCTTGCTCTCCTGTTGTACCTTTCCTGCAGGTCACATGCGTCGCACCTCCAGCGGTCTCGGAGTTTGTACGGCAGTTTTTTGATGATTTCCACCATGTTTGTGGGTGTGTCCAGATCATTTAAATACTGCACATCCTCCAAAGCGTTGCAGCATCCACGCAGAAAGAGGCCGTACTCCTGGAGGGCTTTCACATCTTCTGTTTTAATAGTGGGCCATGACAAAGCTCTCTCCATGTATGCTGCTGCCACCTTTTGCTCATTGCCATAATGCTCTTTCAATAGAGCCTTTGCCTTCACATATCCTCTGCTCGACTCAATGTGCTGACAGCTCCTCACTAGTCCCTTTGCATGCCCTTTGGTGTATTGTTCAAGGAAGTAGAGTCTGTCACAGTTGTTGCTGGTGTTTCGCTCAACTCCATTTTCAAATGCTTTAATAAACGAATGGTATTTGAGTGGGTTACCATCGAAAATGGGAATTTCCCTTTTTGGGAGTGCTGAGAGGCAGTGTTGTTGCATCAAGAGTGTTGAAATTTCAGTTTGTTTTCTCATTATGTCCAGCACACTGTCGTTTTGTGATGCATCAGTTTGTGTAACATTGGTCACAGGATCTTCAGGAGTGGCTAGATAACGTTGGAGCATGTAAGAAGGACCTGGGAGATGTTTTATGTCAGGTAAGTGAGTGACTTTAGGCTTCACAACTGTCTGCGTGGTTTCAATTGCGTTAGGTTTTAGTTTAACTGGCAGTGATGGGACAAATTCCGTAGCATTGATGTTAAGTTGTTGTTTTGAGCATGTCTTTTCATAGTATGAGTTCATCCCATCTGAAACCTTTGACTTTGATTTACTGCCAACACTGCTTTGTGATTTTATAACACTTAGTTTTGCCATTTCCTCAGCGATTTCATTCTCCAGTAAAAGCTGTTCTCTTCTTTTGCGTAGCTTTAACTCCTCTTCATCCAATGCATGTTTTTCCTTTAATGCCTTTTGTTTTGCTGCCAAAATCGCAAGATTTGTTTCCGTTTTTAAGCGAGCAGATGAGCGTGAAGCCAACGATAAGGAATGATGTGAGCGTGATTTCTTGGTTGCATTTGAGATGCTGTCACAGGGCTGTAGTTCATCCTGGGGATCTTGTTCAGTGGGAACAAGTACTGGAGGGTCAGCAACAGACAAATCCTTGCCTTTTTCGACAGGAATTTGTGCTGCGTGATTTATTTCCTTTGTTGGTTGCTCTGAAGTATTTGTCTGAAGTGGTAATTCATTTGAGTTTTCATGTGGATTTTCCTTTATCCATTTTTCCACTTCCTTGCATTCCTTGAATGCATCAATGTAAGCCATAATGCTAGAAAAGCACTCTTTTTGTTTTTTACCTTCATCATCAGGAAGAAGTGGCAATACTTCGTTGTGCAGGTCAGTGGCCTTTTTACACAGTGCATTCAAGTTATTCAGTTGTGAGGGGATTTCAGTTACATTTTCTTTTGATTTCATGTGCGCTTTTATTTGCGGAATAAGCTCTTTGATTTTATTAACGGCACTTTTGCGCTCATGTTGCAACCGTTCGATTTTATTTCCCATAGCTTTGGCCGTCAGTTTGATTTCCCTCTTTTCACGTTCCATATTTGAACATTCAGCATCAGCGTTTATTTGACTCATTTTCGTTAGATTGTATTTTTGTATAAAGCAACACAATCACATTTCATTCAAGAGCGTATTCAAATCCATCCATAGACATTGCATTTAAATTCATTGACAGAGCAGATTCGATCCAAGCATTTTCAACAAGCAGTAGGTCTTTAGACAACATCAGCCGCCACATATACCACAAAGTCCCGACATCACAATCCAATAAAGCACGGAGAATATGCGCCACCATCAATGCGCCAATGCAACCAGCGTATCCATTTAATACATTGTCCTCATTTGACACAATGCATTCCAATCGAAGCGGATTCCTCAATCCACAAACATTAACAGGTTCAGGCCTACCTGTTCCCAGGTGAATGGATTGCGTGGTGTGGCACTTAGCTGTGGCTCCTTTGTTCTCGGGCTAGTCGGTGCGTGACGACTTGGTTCTTTGATGCGGCTTGATGATTTTCATTAAACGCCTTTTTTGTTGACAAAATGTTGCGGCTTCCAAACACAAACTTTTAAAGCCGCTGAGAGTATGAGGTTGGGTCCTCTTCGTAGATTTGTGACGCGCTATAGTAGATTATGATAAAGATACGCTGAGATCCAGCAATGCTTTTGGTGCATTTATTATGAGACAAAACAGCACAGAGCTATCACAGCGCAGCAAGGATGGATAAATGTAAAAATGAGACTGGCGGATTAAACAGGAAAAAAGGGTGATTAATGAATGAATGAGTAGCGGTCAACAAAAATTACGGCTACTCCCAACCCTGACTCTCTCTCTCTCTCTCTCTCTCTCTCATCCGCTTCACCGGTGAGTGCCCACCTTTATGCACACACACTTCCGCACGCACACACGCCCACTCCCAGGTGAACCATCCCCTCTGCAACACACACACACTCAAACACACCGTGCTGCTCATCTTCAGCCTGTATGTCTCTTACAGGGCGTCTTTTTTCAGTGTCATTTATCAACTAATTCTGGTTGTCAGTGGACGTCCAGATCACAGCCAGTACGAACGTCTATTCTCAACTAATTCCGGATGTCAGTGGGCGTCTAGATTGTGGCCTAACTCGACCACTTTTCTCAACATCATTTATCGACTAATTCAGGTTGTCAATGGATGTCCAGATCATGGCCTGGCCCGACGGACATGATATCAACCTGTTTTGGACGTCCCCAGATGTTGCCTGCTCAGTGGGGAAGAGGATATAAAATCCTTATTTGTAATACAAGATTGAAGATTATCAGTTCCTCAAAACATGCAATCTATGACCAGAATTATGAACACCCAATTATTTCATCCATATGTGATTGCTGAGAATCCCATCAAAAACACATGGATATTAGTATGGCTTTGTTGGTCCCCAAAATAGGCCTCATGGTGACGCCTGGGTGAATTAGTCAAAGCCTTCTCCAATCAGCTCGTTAGAAAACAATAGGGGGAAACATAGATAAGGCTGTGCAGAGATGGCATCTGTGTTGGAAGTAGGGAGATTTGGCATCGAAAAAATAAAACAAGAGAAAGAAGTGATGGACAAGAAGATTTGGAAAGAAATCATGGATTTTAAAATCCATAAGATTTTACCAGAAGGATTGTCGAAACACCAGAGGTATAGTATAAAAAGAAGAGCCTCAACTTATGTGCTCAAGGGTAAGTATTGAATTGATCTACCATCATTTACAATAAGTACATTTGTTCTGTTGTATTAAGACTAAAATGTTGTAATGTTGTTTTTGTCCAGATGGATGTCTGTACTACATATGTAGGCGCAGACAAGACAAAAGCGAGCACCTGGCCAAAGTGGTTACCTCAGCCGCAGAGGCAGACCTGGTATTTCAAGAACTAAACTGCAGTCCACTGGGCTCCCACTGCGGTGTTGAAAAAACCCATCATGCTATAATAAGTCGTTATTACTGGCCTGGAATGGAGGCTGACATCGGCAAGTGGGTAAGTAAGTCACCCAAATTTGCCATTGAGTTTTTTACATTTTTATTTGAATATTTTTTGGCTTCAGGTTGCCCAGTGTCCAGACTGAAAGACTGTTTCGCTACATGGCCTCCCTACCAAAGGGGATATCAGAGCGAAGCGGCTACGTTTTATTTATCAGGGAAACGTCCCAGCTTCAGTGAGCAAAAGCGTTATGGTCTGTGCCAGTCACTTCACTGCCGGACTGCTTCAGCAACCAGGGTCAGGACTGGACGCTGGACTGGCAACAAGATTGTCCCTTAAAAGATGGATCCACACCCACTGTCAATGATGGAACTGCAAGTATTTAAAAAGCAGTGTAGTTTGTGTTACTTTGGCCGTTTAGCACATGAGCTAACGCTAACGCTAACCGTCGATGTAAATATGAGGCTGAACTAACGTGAAGTTATCAATGTTGGGCTTACTGGCCGTAGTATTCACGATAATGTTAATGTTACCAAACGTTAATTTGTCATATCAACACTCTTTTAAAACATGACAGTGAATTGAGAAAATGAATTAGGATATTGAGATTTTATCGCTTCTAACCGGCCGGTGAACCACTGTTCGGCCGTGAACATGGAGAGGAGATGGGGTGAAATGTCTCAATTGTTTGCGGACGGTGAGCTGCTGTTCCGCCGTGAACAAGCAGAGGAGATTGTATGAAATCATCTCAGTTGTTCGCAGATGGTGAGCTGCTGTTCCCCTGTGAACAAGCAGAGGAGACAGTGTGAAATGTCTCAGTTGTTCGCGGACGGTGAGCTGCTGTTCCGCGGTGAACAAGCAGAGGAGACGGTGTGAAATGTCTCAGTTGTTCGCAGACGGTGAGCTACGTTAATTCATTAGCATGTTGTGCTAAAGGACAGTGACCTGCACGTTACCTGCAGTAAAGCAATCATTACTTTGTTTTGGAGCCGGAGACAGGGGTCAGCTGCTACATGTCTGCTGTGCTACTATCAGTTATATGCAGGCATGGACACAGAAAAGTTGCTTCGCAAATGTGTATAGCTCGTTGCCATGGTCACGCGATGCCGTCCTCACGTCTTCCGCCCAGCAGGAAGAGGTGGGCGGCGCACGCAGTAGCTCATTAGCATAAAAGGGAAAGGCACTCAAACCAGCCGCTTAGAGCAGGGCTGTGAAACTGGTGTGTAAACACCCCTGCTGTGCTCAATCCTTCGGTTTTTTCGACCAAAGCATGTTACTATCATTCCATTTAGACATCAAGGAACCATGTCAACAAGCAGAAATGAGCATAATATGTCACCTTTAATAAAGGTTATACTTATTTGTGTTATTAAACCATCACAGTGTCGACATGGTGCATAGACACTGCGGTCACAAGTTGATCTGGCCACCTCTGCGTCCCGGAGGTGGCTGTGTGTATGCTATGAAGAGTGAAATAGGCTGTACTGCCATACACCTGTGTGGTTTCATTGGTGTGGTGGGCTAATTGCTGCGATATGGTTCTCTCTTTTCCCTCAATGAATATGAGTTCGAGTCCCGTATTTTTTTTTCTTTTTCATTTTTCGTTTAAAGGGTTTCATAGTTCTTCTATGTGATGCATGTTTACTCAAATAGGAAGCGAAGACGAGTAAGTGTATTTAATGAAGATTTATTAGAGATTAACATTCACAGGAAGAGCAACTATCCCTTTTCCTGTTTACAATGTCTTCCATAACAACCAGCAATGTTGATACAGCGACTGAGGGTTAGACACGTCTACTCAAACAGGAGCCCAACCATGGATCAGGTATGTTTTGCACAGAGACAACCTGAACAAGGAGGCATATCAGAGGACAGCTACGTCTTCTCTTCCCGTTTTCAAATCTGCTGTGGCTACGGCAACCACTGACGCATTCGGCTCATGGTCGCCAGCTAACATAGCCCTGCGTTAATCCGAAACACCGGCTTTCTGTGTGAATTACACACTGGTTCGTCTTTTACGCTGGAGCTGCTTGGTTCTGTGTGAACAACCAACGGCGGAGAATTGGCGAACCGCCGCTGCAGCGATAATGCGGCAACCCTGTGTGAAAAGGGCTACTGTGTCTGCGTGAGACTTGACTTGACTTGACTTGACTTCTCAAGCTCCCGCTGCAAAGTATCAGCCTGCTGTCTCACAGTGATGACTTTAGTTTCATACTTTTGGCTGATATCACTGATCCTGTCCAGTGTGTCTTGGACTAGGTTGTTCTTCTGCTTGGTTACACCCCGCCTTTCCAAATCCCCGCTGTTCCAAAAAGAGACTTCCATTCTTCGTAATGGCGGAGTTTCCCATTTTTTCTAAAGACCCCGCTATTCCACAAAGGCTACTGGGGAAACCCTAACCCTAACCGTATTGGGAAGTAATTTGAAGGTGAAAGTCAGAACAGCGTTGTTTTGGGCGGAGGGTCGGAACAGCGGTGTTTCGGAGTGGGGGTGTTTCGGAATGGAGGGGTTTCCTAATGGAGGTGTTTCGGAATGGAAGGCTGTCCCCCTTCTGCTTCTCCATCTGGAGCTCAGCAGTGAACTTCCCATAGCTGGATGTCTGTACCTTTTTCAGCTCCTCGTGTTCTTGTAGAAGAAGTTTTCTTTGCTGGACTTCCTTCTGAGTGGAGAAGCTTGTTCTTCTGCTCCTCCACCTGGAGCTCAGCTGTAAACTTGTCCTGGCTGAGTTCATGTGCTATTTGCAGCTCTGCATACTGTTTTTCAACAGTTGTCTTCTGCTGCATTTCCTTCACAAGATCATGCTGAAGGGTGTCAACCTGCTGTCTGACTTTAATGACATCAGTTTCATACCTAAGATAAGATGTTCCTTTGAAACTCAGAGCTCACACGTGTCCTTAACGACTCTTTAAGGTCACCCCCACACAGAGTTTAAAAGCCTGCCAACTCCCCTCCAGTCAGTTAGAACTGAAGAAGCCTCTTGGATGAGATCTGAAATGTCTTCAAGAAACTGAAACAAGTCCAGTTGCCTATGATACAGCATTTAGATTTACCATGACCTGGATGACTGAGAACCTTCCTATATACCCCCACATAAATGCTATTGTTCAGTCAGTGAGAACATGTTTTTAGTGGCATGTGGTTTTAGAAACCTGTTACTAGGCTTTAGCTTTCTGTTTTAATAGAAGCCAGTGCTGGGAATAATAGTAGGTCCCCTAAATGCTGAAAAAATATGTCTTGCATAATTAAGGTACTGTTAAAGACAGATGTGTGAAAATGATAACATGGTACAAAGCAAAAGCCTAGGGTGAGTTAAGGTAATGTGGGAAATCAGGCAATTTAATCACTGTAATGATTTGATTTGTGCAAAATCAACAGCCAATCACCAAAAATGATCTTGAATTGTTGCAACACTACCTGCCACTAAACAATGGTTTGGATTGCTCTGACATCAGTGTGAGTGGTGGGGGCCTGTTTTGTGTCTACAGTGTTAAGATAAATGTGTGGTAAATTCAGTAGCATAATATAGTACCATAATATTCAATTTCTCAATTATAAGGCCATTAATAAAATAGAAATTAGGTTAGAACCTGTACTACTGGATCATAATAAAGTGGTTTAACCATTGGTTGAAACAAAAAAGGTAGAGTAATGCTTTGTTTTTATTAAAAAATACAAACATTTTGTGTCACTGCCCCACGTTACATGAACACGTAAGCTGATTATTCCTAAAGTGGGACACCAATTTATATTTTATTTAAAGGTCCTATTTGTAAGAAAAGTTGATTTTTGAGTCTCATTCCCAACTTGTCAAATACTGATGCTGGTGATGGGATGGTAGATCAGGATGGTCACCACCCAAAATTGTCAATATTTGATAGACATGCTAATTCCAGGCAGTTTTTGGAGGAACCGTTCAGTTTTTTTGCATGAGGTACAGATATGTTATTTTTGCCTATTCTAAAAATGGCGTATTTGAATACATTTGCATACTGGGGCCACTACATAGCCAAGTTTTGGAATTATATTTGTTGGATATGACTGCTGAGACTCTAGTGGATTCAATGAGTCCAGCTTTATTCATGTGTAATGATTTATTACCATTTAAGTCCAACATACAAATGTTATAAGGCCTAAAATGATTTATGGAAACATGACTGGAGTGAGTAAACAGTCTACTACAGTGTGGAGCATCTACCAAAAGTGTCCCACATTACCAGAATTCTAGTTCTGAAAGTCATTAGTCACAAGAACTTGTCAGAACAAAATGGTCAAAGTTATCAAGCTAATTGGCCTTTAACAGGAGGAAAGCATAAATTAGGCTAATGCATCAGTGTTTGGTGTAAAAGAGATGCAGGCTTGTCTTTTTAAATGTAATAGCATCTCTAATGATAATACATTACAGTGACAACATCTGAACCTGCTGAGTTGCTAGATATTAAACTAGATTTAATGAGGTTACGTTCATGAAAGTGATGGAAACATAACAAAACGGGTTCTAATAGCCTACTGTAGTTCCCAAACTTTGTTCCCAAAAGTCAAGGACCCCCACAATAGATGCACATTGCACTACAGACCTCCAATTTGGGAGGATTTATCTTAAGGACTAACTTTAAGTTAAGTTTGAAAACCTCAGCTGTAGATTGTAAAGCGCATCAAATCTTATATCCAGTGTTTTGCCTCCTCCTACAGGCGGCAAATAAACACTGCATGGGCTTGTCGCTAGTATCCGTCGCTAGTTGATGATGAGAATTGCGTCAATGAAGCTCGACAAACAACATTAGAGGGTGTTCGAGATCAGTAGGACGAAAGTCGTTGTTTTTCTGAGTTCACCAGACATGTCTCTTCTGCGGTTTTGTGCTTCAAACAGCAGATATGTACTTTCTAACAGTCTAGCTGTGGAGTCCGTCTTTACAGGTCAGTGTGTGTGTGTGTGTGTGTGCGTGTTTAAGGAGCAGCGAATGTAGCCTTGATAACTCCCCATGGTTTTTCTTGCTAACATTCACAAATCTGGTGATTTCATGTTCAACTGTTAGCAAAAGTAATGTTTTATACTTCGTAGAGCATAACATAGTACGAGTTGACAGCTTCGATATAGGCTTTGACAGTTATCAACGTTGGTTTAGATTAAATAACAAGTGGACGTCCTATGTTATGAAAGACTATGTCCAACGCTGTGCACTGAATGAAAGCTTTATTCTGAAATCGTCGTTATATTTGCGGTTTCCGGTGTGTCTTGTTCAGGATGCTCCCGGGCCGCCAGCAGATCGGTGAATGACACGGAACCGCTGAAGAAAGCCAAAACACCGCAGGGTCGGTTTGACAATCCCGAGGAGAAGAGTAAAGATGTTCTGCAAAGTGAGAATGATGATGGGTGAAGTATTGCCAGTGTACTCTGCTTGTAACTATCACAAAGGACTGCATAGTATCTTTATGGGCGATTATATTGTCTTGTAGTAAATTTAAATACAATTGTTTTACGTTGTTACAAAAATTGAGCTGCAGTGATCATGTTTAGCAGCAGCTGCAGTTCTTTTACTGTGGTTGAGCACAGGTACAATCATAATTTGGATACATTTACGGTGATTCAGTAGCTACCTTTGAGCTATTAAATAGAACAAAAAAGATAAAGGACAAAGTCAGTAATTCTGCCATTTCTTATGTTGATTACAGTTTGCTAAAACTGTATTAACAGCTAGAAACTAAGTGGGTAAATGTAATAGGCTAGTTCTGCCCTTGTCAAAAAGTCCTATAGGATTCTAATAGAAATTGACAATAGCAAATTCTACTTGATATAGGACTTTATCTACAGGAATCCCATAGGAAAAGATAATAAATATGGCACAATCAGATACACACTCAACCAATACATTTGTCAACTTACTTTAATATATTAAGTCGTTACAGAAATTATTATTATTATCTGGGGAGAGGTCTGGAAAGAGACAGACAGATGAGCAAAACATTGAGGGGACAGAGAGAATGAGAGAGAACAATACAAGGCACGGAGCATCTCTACCGACATCTGTCTGTGTATGTATTATATTAGTGATTCAAGGACATATTAATTGTTACTGTCAATGTTATCTTTGTTGTACTTAATGGTAGGGCTGCTCGATTATGGCAAAAATCATAATCACGATTATTAAAGACGATTATTCATTGATTTGAGAACAAGCATTTATTGAACTTTTAACTCTGGTATTTCTTTTAACGAGATAAGTTTGAACTGAAAAACAAGAAAAATGCAAATAAATAAGAAAAATATGTTAATAAAATGAATTAAATAATATGTAAACATAAAAACCATAGGTCCGTTGTGGTGGCAAAATATAATGTTGTTGACACTTCTCTTGCAACTTTTCCGCGACATTCGTCATAAAGGGCAGGCAGCGCAATTCTGCTGAAATGGTGACGTGATGGTAACACTTACTACCGCGTGTCCAATGTGTTAATCAGTTTATTGAACCCCGGCTCGCTAACGGTGTTGATGGGGCACATGTCTTTGGCATCATGTGACGGCATCCGTTATTTCTTCATGCCTGCGGGAGCTGGGTGGATGTGCGGTGGCATTGTAAAGTGTGTCCTTAATTGAGGACGGTGTGGCGGTGGCAGGAGTCGAGGAGCTTTCATTTTTGAGTTTTTTTGTTCCTTCACTGCCTGGTCATGTATTACTCTGTGTGGACTTTAAATGGTTAAATAAATTGGTCGTGTTCCCTTGAGGTGCAGACACGGTCGCGTGACATATCTTGCACAATATCTTCGCTTGTTCCGAGTCAGACTCCTGGAAACCAAAGTGTTTCCACACCACAGAATTCGCTTTACCTTTCTTCCCGACCAAAGGCTCCTTTCTGCCATCTTCTACCGTCTTCTTCTATGCATTTTTTCCAAACACCCACTGGCAACACACACCAGCGTGGCTGAAAGCGAAACTGTTCAGGCGGAGCGGAGTGCACAGGTGGAGATGGAAGGGTTCACTGCATTTACCACACAAGACACGGCGTGCGGCAGAATGATCGTTTTATTATGATTATCTTGTTTTCATGATCGAGGGAAGCCAAAATCGAAATCGAAATTGAAATTCAATTAATCGCCCAGCCCTACTTAATGGCTTTGGTGATACAGCTTTAGAACTTGTATGCCAACACAACCAACTCAACGAAAGTGATCCAATGACTGCTTTAGTCCACTTCCATAGCACTGACCTGGCACCTGCTCACAATTGTAGCAGGTAAACAATTATGCTTACATTCATTTTGTACTTTTTTATCGGAGAGAGGTCATTTAAGACTGTGCAGAGCTGCCTCTAATTTACTTCAGCACAAAATCTGACATGTTGTGTCCCCTTATAATGTATAAACACAAGCAATTCTTCTTGGCAAACTGTTATACATTAATGATGAACATGAACATTTCCCACCAAAATAGTGTATTGAAACCAAAATAAACTAAGCATCAACAAGCACCACTGAAGAGTGGACCACTAATGATTTTCAGCCATATACTGTTATACTGCTGTGGTAATGGATGTTCTGAACATTGTTCACCATGCTTTGGCCTCCATCACATCTGAATCTCTAGTTGAAGCTGCAGCCCAATGCAGGCGGTTGATGGTGGCTGCTCTCCACAGCTTCAGGTACTCCCTTTCCTTTGTCGCACCATGCTTTCTGTAGATCTGTTGCTGAACAGAAACAAAATGTTGAATAAGAAAAATTACAAACAGCCAACCCAAATAAATCTAAATGGACTTGCATTTCTATAGAGCTTTTGCAGTCTGCTGACCGCTCAAAGCATTTTACAACACTTGTCACATTCACCCATTCACACACAAATTCATACACTGATGGCAAAGGCTGCCATGCAAGGTGCCAACTGCTCATCAGGAGCAATTTGGGGTTCAGTATCTTGCTCAAGGACACTTTGACATGCAGCTGGAGGAGCCGGAATTTCAAACCAGTGACCTTCCGATTACAAGACGACCAACTCTACCTCCTGATCTACAAATAGCCCTCCCAGAAAATCTACCAGTATGAAGCTTTCAGTGTTCAGTTTTTGTTAATATTTGGTCTGAGACATGTTAATTCAATTAACTGAATTAATTAATTGATTCACACAACAAAAATAATTGTGCCAGTTAATGTGAGAAGAATAACATTAACATTGAACATTAACATTAAATATCTTGTCTTTGTAGTGTATTCAATTGAAAATAAGTTGAAAAAGATTTGCAAATCATTGTATTCTGTTTTATTTACGTTTTACACAACATCCCAACTTCATTGGAATTTGGGTTTGTATTAATTTAATACATTTTTTATGTTTTTATTTATTCAGAATATGCTGAAGTCCACAAACATTATTTTTGTATGAGAGCTGCTGGTACAGAATTCATTATTTTTGATTTTTGACAATTGAGTTCGTGATTTTGGTACAGCAAAATGTTTTGTTTTTTTTTGTATATAGATATATATATATATATATATATATATATATATATATCATATCACAAAACCCAGCTCCCATGACTTGTTATTAGAATACTCAAAAATAATATATCCCTTTATTATTAGCCCTTGACTGTATAATGCATCTTAATCTATCATCTGAGAATGAAAGAAGGAAAAAGATTCCAAAACTTTTAACCTGGTGGATTATGCAAACAAGACAAAAATAGACTTCCCTGAAAAACAGAACAAAATATGCTTTAACGGTTTTGTTAAACATAAGGAATGCAAATGCATATCTCGGTCCACGCATCAACATATCTGGCTGTAACCATACATGCTAACCCGTAGTCTAACGTTACATTAACTATGCAATATGCCCAAACAAGTAGAACAATATATCAAAATAACTCACACAGGCTCCCACGCCTGAACACAGTTTGTCTGTCAGAGCCTTCAGTCATCATCAATATCATTATAATAAATCACAAAACCGTAACTTGAAAATGACTTATCCAGATCCATCAGAAAGCCCTCTGTTTTTTCCAGCTGATGAGAGGAAACCTCCGGTTTCTCAGGTGAAGTGAAAGTGTACTGGATGTTGTTAGCGATGGCTCTCAGCACGGTCAGGTAATCGATAGTATACCACAGACCCTTCTCCTGTAGCTGCCATTTCACACCATCAAACTTTTTGCATCTCTGAATGATGTCCTGTGACAGGTCCTGGAACAAAGATACCCACTTGTCCTCCCATGTCACTCGTCCATAGTCTCTGGCAACAGCGCCTCCCTGGCTCTGAATCTCAGGACACATAGAATATGTCGGTCTCTGCCGCCTTGTTGGCCGGTTCTGTGGGAGCACTCCCAGGTTAACTCAGTATCCATTGTTTCAGAGATGAGCCTCTTCAGAAACTGCTGCATATCTCGTCCTTCAGCACCTTCCACCAGTCCCACTATAGGGACATTATTACGACGGCCAGCATCTTCAAGATGGGTTATTTACTCCTGGAGCTGCACGATTGTTTTCACCGCCATTCCCACTACTGCCTCCCGGCTTTAAGCTTGATCTTCCAGCTCCAATATCTGCGATTCTGCTTCAGTCATTCGAGTGTGCAACTTCTCTACTGTAGACTGGACAGCATCCACGCCTGCCTTCAGACTACTCATGTTGGACAAAATGCCCATTAAATTGCCGAAAATTAATAAATAAAAAGTGTTCACGTTCCATTTCAAATGACTTCCCACTGTGGGGGATGCCACTGATTGTCATGATAACTTTGGCGGGTGTGAAGCAGTCATTCTGATCGCTTAAATATAAATACTGTGGTGACACTCATGCGTAATGCATTATGATGGTTGCTCGACTTTCACTGTTCTAGCACAGCTAGAGGAGTACACGGATTAAAGACTTATTAAGTGGTTTGTAACCTCCACCTCAAAAAAAAAAAATTCTGTGAAGGTTCATTGTTGACATGGAAAACAGTACTTCAGCACTTCTAGTATTGTCCAGAACTTTCGACCACACCTCACAACGTGGAGTTTGCACAGTTGTAGTGATAGTATGTGACTTCCATTGGCTCTGGAATGTGGTTGAAAGATGAGGAAAAGCTAACAAGCAGACATGGGGTTTTGAAATATTTTTAAAAGCTCCAAAAACAGGTCAACATTCTGACCTCAGTAGAGGTACAGGAAGTGCTGACTGCATTAGTTCCATAGATTGATCTAATATGTTTTGAGGAAAGTAAAACAGTTGTGGAAGGGAATTGTCCCAACTAAAGCTTTATCTTTCGAACTGAACCCTTCTCTTGTTGTCCCCCAGGATTCCCTGATGATGTGAACCCTGTAACCAAGGAGAAGGGGGGCCCACGGGGTCCCGAGCCCACACGCTATGGAGACTGGGAGAGAAAGGGTCGCTGTGTCGACTTCTAGTTCATTATGGATAAAGGGCACCATTTAAACCATTGACATTGAAAGATTGAGTTTCTGATCAGAGGGTGAGAATAAGGCGAAGATGCAACGTGCTGATGTGCATTTGTTCAAGGGGTCATGCTTAAAAAAACAAAATGTCTTCTAAAATCACTATTTGAATCTCCAAGAAATGTTTTGCAGGTTGATAGTGTTTTGTTGCAGGTGAGAGTGAGACATGGTTCTGTCCACAAGTATGAATGTTAAAGATACATGTAAGAATTCTGCATTAAAATGTCTGAAAACGACTAGACCTTTGGAATAATTCTGTTGAGTTGTATACTTACATTATCCCAAATATTTCCAACAATGTTCAAACCCAGAAAAATCCTCACGTTTACTCAAGGTAAAGATGCACTTCACTTGGCCGCTTGTCGCTATAAGTTCAGAAGGAAGGAAGTTTGTAAATTACTAAATGTAAGGTAAATATAACTAAATCATTACCCTCCTCCTGTTAGATAGATTTTCATCAGCAATGGTGGTTAAATGGTATCTTCACCACCAGAGAATTGTTGCCTCCTGTTACTTACATGAGATTGACCGCAGGATCATGTGTGTTTTTTGGCATTACTTGTGTGACATTTTATTCACCCCAAACAGCTTTACCTTACCATACACTAGACATAAACTAGTGAGCAACAGCACCCAGTGAGGGTTTTTGATATCTATGTGTTTGATCTAAGGTCAACCTCTCACCAGAAACCATGGTTCTCTCTCTGTAGTTACATTTCCCCTCCAGCTCCAGTCGACACCATTATATACATAAACATCCCACAACTCCGCAGATTGCTGCTGCAGTCAGGTTGATGAACCCAAGTCCCAAAAGTGAAAAGGTTAGGGTGGTAGCGGTGGCCCCTCAGCCTGGCCCTCCCCACATAATCCTCAGCATACGACTTTTGTTTTGTTGTGGTAGAGACCCATAGTGGCAGTAATTACATATTGTGTGTTTGAGATCAATGAAATGAAAAGTGATTCTATGAACAAGTCCTGTGTGTTTATTGATATATTTTGAGTGTGTTTTAAATCTATATGAATTTCGGGTATCTACCGCAAAAAATCTGATGATCAAGGGTTATTAAATGAACTGATCAATCACAACAGTAAGTTAGAACCAGCAGCAGATTAAATTATTTCTCAATGATCTAAATCTGCTCTTATTGATATTTACATTTTTTTATCATTTAAGAGTTGATCATGATGTGATTACACTGGGATAATCCTGGAAACACAATAGCTTGGAAAACACTGATGCTGCCTCTTTAAATACAGTGTAACATCCTTATTTCAAATGCAGTACAATGTGTCCTCAGTCATTTCAAATGGTTTCTGTGGGTGCAGTCTGGCGTGGATAACCTGATTTCCTCATTTGTTGTGTACGGAAGCGTATGGCTGCTACACATGGAAAAACAAAACACTATCACGTCATAACTTGAAAAATGTAATGTGAAAAGTGTCACGTTAAAACGTGATCATTTACACCAAAAAAAAAAGTCACAATAATATTTTGTTGGGCAACCTTTAGCTTTGATTACGGCAGGCATTCACCGTGGCATCATTTCGATAAGCTTATGCAATGTCACAACATTTATTTCTGTGCAGAGTTGCCTCTCTTCTTATCCTGATGCACACATCACTATGGAACATACATCTGGACTCACAAGACCACACGACCTTTCTCCATTGTTCCAGAGTCCAATCTTTATGTTCCCTAGCAAAATGAAGCATTTTTTTCCTCGATTAGCCTCACTGATAAGTGGTTTTCTTAAGGCTACACAGCTGTTTAGTGTCAATCCCTTAAATGCTCTTCGCATTGTGTGTGTGGAAATGCATACTTTCACTATAAAACATAGCCGTGCGTTCTATTTTTTACGACTTGATTTTACCAAATGTTTAAGTGATCTCCACTCACAATCATTCAAGATTTTTTTCAGACCACATTTCATCCTCGAAAATGATGGTTCACCACTGTCCTCCCAGGTTTTAATCATGCGTAGGACAGTTATTAAGCCAATCTGAGTAGTTTCAGCAATCTCCTTAGTTGTGTTTTTTGCTTGATGCAGGCCAATAAAACATCTTTTTCGGACAGGATATGTCTTTAGACATGGTTGTAAGAAGCTACTTACTGCATCAGTTAAGGTTAAATAACTTGTTGCCAACTAAAACATATTTATCACTGCAGTAATTTTCCAATGGAAGTCCTATCTTTCTACATCGAGTTTCCCTTTGATAGTAATCGATCAATAAAGATGATGACAACAGCTTTGTTTGACTGAATATGACAGAAGGCTCTATTTAACTGGAGGAGGGCGGCTGTGGTGAGTCTCTGTGTGCGTAATGTGACACACTGATCAGCCCAAGTCATAAATGATGCGTTTTGGTAAAAGGTGAGGACCCAAATGCAAGACACTCAGGAGGAGGCGGGATGCTAATTCTTTCCTCTGTACAGCCCCATGTATTTTAAAATCTCCTTACTACTCCTTACTAGGGTGACCAGATCCCAATAAGCCAAATGTGGGACGAAGGGTAAGTTTGTGTGGGACAATGAGGGACACGCAACTGTAACAGTCAGAGTTATTCAATGTAGCGCTACTATGTGGCGCCTCCTTTTGTTTAGTGGGTAATGTAACCTGTACGATGAAGAAGAGCAGGTGTACTTCCACTCCCCATGAGAAAGGATACTGCTGACAGAGCGAGGACTGCTCTTTTTATGTTGTTTTATTTTGTAAAGTGTTGGTGCAAGAACCTCGGCCTGTGTTCGTTTGCATGTATGTCTGTGACATTAGTGCCGTAGAGACCTGGCATGGTGCGGTCAGTGTTATGAATAAAAAACCCCACATGTTGCCTGGCGTCTCTTGAGTAACCGGAGCAACCGCACTAAAGTGGAGCATCACCTTCCCCTTCACCAGCCCACGTTACACCACCAATGTATGGACGTAGTTTAAAATGTTGATATATTGTCTATCTAGCTTTAAAAAATAAACTTTTCTATTCTGCCTGGTTGCTCATAACATCTATGTTTTACCTTGTGGTTGATTTAGAAGCACACAATAGACTATACAGGTTACAGGTAAGACCTTTATTTACCATGTCAAGGACTTAACAATTATTATATTTTAAGCAGCCCTGTTTATACTTTAGAAGCATCTGAAGCCACTGAAAAAAAAATGTTTCATTGGTGTTTTTAATTGTCTCAAACAACTCTCCACAGAGGCAGGTGAAGGCACATCTGGAACTACAGCTGCTGATTTTGTTCGACCACATGACATTAACCCTCCGAGTCTGGAGAAATGACAGGTGCTGGCTTCCAACCACAGCCTGCTGACCTGTACCAGTGGTACTGACTGTATGAGTGGTACTGACTGTATGAGTGGTACTGACTGTATGAGTGCTGCACAGTGTGCTAAATGCTGCTTATTTCAGCTGTTACCTCATCTGTCTGCCAGTCATCTTTGGGTTTCAGGAGGAATGTTTTCATAGGTTGGCTCATATCTTTTTGAGCCACACGTTTCTTAAGAGACTCGCAGGTACTGTGTGCTTCAGGTCGTGTTCCCCTCGTGTGATATTGAGAAATAACTCTGGCAAAGTTAAACATTGGTGAGAATGGTCTTCCACCGGCTTCCCCCAGTTGTAAAGAGTCTCCCAGTCTCTGTTGAAGCTGCATCGTCGTTTTTTGTGGTAGTTTCCATTATAATCTGCCAACACCTGCATCCCTTTCACTCAATTTTTGCGGGGGCGGGACAGCGGACTGACTGCGCAGTTTGATTGACAGCTGCTGACACAGACCGGCGATGACAGCCGTCCCTCCTTTCTTCACAGCCATTGGATAAATGCCAAATTTTGTGGTTTGACTTTCAAATTGTCAGGTTTAAACGTGATACTTTTCACGTTATTACAATAACCTTTTGACGTCATAACGTGATGGTGTTTTTATTTTCTCTTGTGAGCTTTATCACTAAAATTGTATTATTTTTTCATCATCAGAAGTACCAGTCACTGTAGAAACAGTGGTAGAATGGACAGTACTAGTAGAAGTTCACTGTAGCCTACATAATGTCCTGTCAGCATCAGTACTGTATTAAGACATATCTCTTCTTATTTCTTCCGCTAGAGGGGAGAACAGAGCCACTTCCGCCTCCTCCTCCTACTTCAAATTTAACTGTTGTATGTTATGTTGCCTTCACTTGCCGTCAGAAATATTGGAGTTATGAAATTTAACGCCACAAAGTAAGACAATGAACCTCACTGGCGCACAGTTTTCCATTATTGTTAAACATCATCTAAACTATCACTTTTGTATTTTTAAAATGTAATCATATCCCCCCACACACTTTAGATGTTACATATGCTATAAATAACTATCCCTCTCATTTCTTAAAAAGATGAGGAGGCTAGGTAGTGGCCTGATTATTACAAATTAGCAAACTGACTGAACAATCAGTTCCTGCCTATATGGCATAGGCGGTTTGCCAATTACCAACAAATAGACTTATGCTACATGACTTCTTAGAAGACACAGCCAGAGCAGGAATTGAAGAAGAGCACTTGAAGGCAGCACGGTGAGAGGAAGGAGGAGGCAGCAACAAAGCAGTGAAGAAGACCGCTACAACAACTGGACGCTCCTGGCTGAGTCGCGGCGTTAAATGTGGTAAGTGTCTGTGGTTTGTACTGTTTTGCCACTGAGGCAGGGCTGTCACAGCTGCCTGCGTCTGCTAGTCAGGCTGCATTCATAGATTTTCGTTAGTGAGGACTGACTTCCGCCTAACAAGACCACAGTGGGCGTTGAGGAAAGTGTCAAATCGCCTACTTTAAATAGCGATTTTATTAAAAGGAAGATCAGCTTGGTGGATCGTAATGATACCGAATTTACGAGAAGATCCCAAACAAATGGCCAAAGTTGGATTCCATAGGGTGTGTAACCTACGTTTATCAATAAACGAGGACACATCCAATTGCAGGATTTTTAAAAAAAATAGTTTAATGCGTGTTGCACATTTTTTCGTATTAGTGAAATTACAAAGCCAATAACATCGCTGCTTCTTTAATTCTACGTCGTGTAGCGTCCTGACGGCTGCGGTTTCAAGTTTTAGTCAGTGTTTCTTAATCAGTAGACCCAGGACACAGAACATTAGATGGCAGCACCGCAGCCTACAGTGGCTCCTCCCTGTGTGCGGGTCACTGGAGTTTGGTGTCGCTGCTTGTTGCCTGGTTCCCTCAACAGTCCCGCTGACTCCTGTGCTTGTCATGCAGTAGGCCTATATTTAAGTTTGAACAATGGGCAACACACATGAAATGACTTCTACTGACTGGCTATTGAGCAGCAGCACCTCTATGTTGATGACTGACATTAAGGCACTATGAATGTATTGTGACCCGATACACAAGTGTATACGTCCCACAGCTTTATGGGTGATTGGTCCACACATTTTCCTGTTAGGCAACACAAACTCACCTAAAATCCTGGGTTAAAGCATAGAGATGTGAACTTTCAATGTGCTGTTCTTTTCTTGTTGAATACTGGTGGGTAAGTTTGCTTTTGACAGGATATGCAAGCTCTTATTACATTGTTCAGTGAAAAATACACATAATATTAAGTATTTCTGCATTGAAATCTCTTAAACCATCAAGACCTTAGTGGCCTACAGTATTCTGTTGAGTTGTGTACTTGCATTATCCCAAATGTTTCCAACAGTGTTAAAGCTCAGAGAAATCTACAAGTTTACTCATGGTAACGGTGTGTTTCATTTGGTCCCCTGCGGCTTTGACATAATTTAAACATAACGTGAATAAAACTGAAACATTTCCTTGCCAGTGAACATTTGTACCTGAGTCACATCCGATAGATTTGCATCAGCAATGATGGTTGTTTAATGGTGTGGTCACCACTAACAAAGCAAGAGTTTGACCACAGTATCATCCCTGTTACTCACGAGTCACGTGAGTGTTTATTTGCCACAAACAGCTATACTACTTTATGGTAGATTAGGTGTAAGCTATCTAGCAACTGCACACAACAAGGGCGTGTGTGTCTGTGTGTTTGAATTCAGGTAAACCTCTCAGTGAACTCACCAGAGAATCTGCTTCTCTCTCCTCCTTTCCCCTTCCCCTGTGTAATAAGCTTGGGCAATGTCTCAAATGTTATATCACAATATTGTCCAGCCCAAATATTGCAATTGAAAGTATTATCTTATATCATATTATTACTATAGCTATATATTATTACTATAGCTATATGTTATTTGATCCTGCTTTATTTGTATTTTATGTTGATTGGTAGTATAAAGGACAGAGAGGCTGATATGTTGGCACTTCTTTACTACACTTCTTTACTTCTCCCTTTGCAACACTTTTAAATAACAAAATAATATTATATAGCAAGTTCTAAATTAGAAATAAAGTGCAAACAGGTGAGAAATAACACTGTAATAATTTAAAGTTAAGCAGTGGCTTGTTCCATTTTTTCCAATGTGAATATTTTTAGCTTTTCTCTGTTTTATGTCATAGAGAATGAAATATTTTTGGGTTTTCGACTGGTGATCAGACCACAGTTAGTTGATTACATTTAAAAAGATGATTTATGTACATGGAAAATAAGCGTTAATTGCAGCCCCAAACAGTTCTAAAAGACATATCAATAATTGTCTACATATTGTAGAAGAACTGACTTGTGCTGCAGTTTCAAAATTAAAATTAATAAAATTAAAAATAACACTCTATTGTCCAAGGGTGGTTCCTTCTTCCCTGGATGAGGAGACTGTAGAGTGAATTAGCAGACAAGCATGTAGAGTTTCATCCACACAGGCCACGGCACCCTGGGGTCCAAGGTCCTAAGAGGGCATTTCACACTTCTTTGTGAACTCTGGGAACTCTTTGATAAACTGTCCTGCCATTTGGAGTTTAGGTCCTTTTGATGTCCTGGAGCCGGTGTCCTGGTTTGTTGAGAGCCATTTCATGACTCTTAGGGAGGGGTGCTGAAAGGGTCCTGTCACCTGCAAATTACAGTTTTTCTCAATCACTTTGGTACATTTTTCCAATCATTCTTGCAATTTGCAGAAGATCAAGTGCATTTCTCAAAACAGTTTGAACAAATAGCAAAACACCGTGGATCACCTGCAAAAGCCAATCTCTTGCTCAAAATCCTTAGTCCATCCCTCAAAAGCAAGTTTTTGTGTCAATATACTTGTCAGTGCCATCAGAATGTTTAATCATTGTGTCATTGTGTACGGATAAGACAGTCAAATTCATTAGTCATGTTGGCAATTGAATAGTGCACTTTGAAGGGACATGTTGATGTAAAATGTGGTTTAGGTGTGATGACAAGTGTTGTACATTTGACCTCATATAATGTATATGTGTAAGATTGATTGGAAAAGACAAGATTCACATTTACAGAATGACTTCTTTATTGGCAAACATTGACATTGCAGTGCGTAAAGAAAAAAAAAGACAGCACTGCACATAACAAAGGTGAAATACAATACGTAAGTAAACATAGGTCAAAAATATAAACATAGGTCATACAGTAGGTAAACAAAAAAATATGAACAACTCCCCAAATTCTAATCTCAATCCTGATCTTCAGCTTCTTCCCGTTCCTGTCTGTTAGGCCACAAATTCTCATCCACGTCACACCTGATGTCCTCCCGTGCAAGGCAGCGTGGATAGTATCTTCTTGCATGCCTATGCTCTGCAGGAATCTGCAGTAATGTCTTGGCATGCTGCATCCATTGCAGCCAGAAGGGTCACTTGTGTGTGTGGCTCCCCAGTAGATTGTTCATGAGATGCTCCCTTGAGCTCATTCAGAAAACTGTCGATCATTGGTTGATCAACTCTTTTCATTAGAGAAAGTCTAGATTCACCTGGGAGGAATTTACCAATTTAGATCATATTTACAGACAAATGTCTTATGGAAATGTATATATGCTTGACATGTTATGATGGCTTGGTAAATCATTTTGCATGTGAAGACTTATATGATGAACTATAGCCTAAATGTTTTGGGGAAAGAGACTATTTGATAGATTCCTATAACAAAGCATTTTGATTAGCATGACAAAAGCAATTGATAATGTACGAAAAAACTGAGAATTGTACACAATCATTTGCATGGATGGACAAAAGCATTTGCAATTTGTTCAATGCAATGAGAAACTGCCTTTTTCATCTGCACAAATGGCATGATGATGTGACAATTGAACAAGAACTTTTGAGAATTTCAATTCTGATGTGAGAAATGTACCAAACCAATTGAGAAAAACTGTAAAACAGTATTGACAATCCTTCATAAGCAAACAAGACTATCAACAAGAAGATTTGCTATTTATGTATAATTATTGTAGTTATTCTTAATGCCCATTGGGTTGGATTCAGACTTATCTGAGTTGTATAAATAATAAAATTTTTAAATTTTTTTATGGTGGAGTCATGAGGATGCATTGAGGGGTCTCACAGCCTGAGAAAAGAAGCTGTTCTGTAGTTTGGTGTTACTGCACTAAACCAAAGTTTACTTTGTTTCACTGCTTTGTTTTACAGTTATTAATCTTACATAATCACAAATAGATAAATTACCTCATCACTATATGTCCTATTAACAGCTGTGTTTTAAAAATAGTACTATCTTTGACTCACTTCCTAAACAAATGCACACCTAGGCAGATCAGCATCTTCAGACACAAGGTGGTGATGCTTATACTGCTTTTGTCCACAGGGTCCGCCAAAATTAACACAAAATGAAAGTTCCTTGTAGCTGTTTTAAGCTTAAGGTTTAATATGTCTAATAGTGATGCTGCTGAGATCACTTCTATTAAGGGACACATACTGCAGCCGGTACTGTGACTGTGCATGTGGGTGCTGCTAAACAGGATCAAAGATAAGTAAGTGCCGGTTTTAATGAGCGAATGATTTTGCAGTGAATCATATACTGTAAATGCTAGCTGTGAGAGAGCACTTGAGTTGAACAAAGAAACAAGGTTAGTCGATCTTGGGGTCTTTGTTCTGTTGTAGCCTTGATTGACGTTTCCCTCTTGAGTCTAGTACCACCCTCTCTCAGCCGTCACCATTGGAAACCAGGTACACCATCACAATGGGGGATTGTGTGAGAGGTTCAACCACCACCCCAAATCCAAAATAAAAAGAAAGGAAAATATATGGCGAACCTATCAGCTCTATAGAATGTTTTTACCTTTTTATAAATGGATTTATTATGCATTCAGTGGGTCTGATCCTCAACCTTGACTGGTTTTTGGTGTGCAGACCAAACACAACAACCAATTGTCGAGTCTCATTCCCAGGTCATTAAATACTGACACTTTGGGTTACCCCAAGCATCAGTCTTTGAAACCTGGGAATGAGACTCAGCAATCAGCTACATTTCTCCAATTCCTACTGTGCCTTTAATAGTTTGTACAGTAGTCAGGTTCTCGACATGCTCTGATAATGCGCTGTGTCAGCGACCCCCTGGAAAAACAGTGTTCTTCCTGGTTGGTCCAGTGAGCACAGACAGGTCTGAACATGCA
The DNA here is from genome assembly GCF_040436345.1 of Pagrus major. Classification (NCBI taxonomy): domain Eukaryota; kingdom Metazoa; phylum Chordata; class Actinopteri; order Spariformes; family Sparidae; genus Pagrus; species Pagrus major. The sequence goes on from NC_133229.1 coordinate 3,299,195, forward strand.
GTCTTAATGAGTTCAGTCAGGTGAGGAGGGAGCATATCATCCAGACCCAACAGGATGCTTATCAGGCCTGCTGCTTAGTGACCCCACAACAACAGGTAGAGGTATTCCACATTCCACAACTGAAAGTGTTTATGTGCCACTTAAATATATTATCTATATTTGTTTATCTGCAACAAGTGTCTACAGGACATATTATTGATATTATATTATTGTTTTAAAACTTGTCTGTATTCCTGGGTGTCTCATGGATTTTAAGTCTTAATTAAAGTGCATTTTGTAGCTATAATTATATTGTCTGTTTAAAGCTACTCTCAAATTACTGTGCAAGGCAGCTGGATCGGTGAGATCATGTGATCACATGATTTTGCAAATTGCCAGGTTTCAAGCTATGTACTTGTGTCCAAACCACAGTGGTTCAACCAATTACTAGCCCCTTTTAGTTAGAAAATGCGCCACATTTGCAGCCAGGTAAAGGCTGCAGTCTGCCGCCTTGTCTATGTGAAACGGAGGTCTAATATTCCTCCTTTGCAAAAAAGCCGCCACTGGGGTAGGCATAAACATGTGACGTGATGTGAAGCACGAAGTTTGGTGTGAACAGTGACGAGTGATCTGGTTATTGACGATTCTCTCAGCTGTGATGGTTAGCATCTCTCGGATCTCAGCGGCTTTCCAGTTGCTCATCTTGACGTCCGCCGAGGAAGTGATGAACTGACTGCTGTGATCAGCTGTTTCCTGCTTTTAAAACTCCCGGCTGTGGATCGCACAACAGTGCACGTCATCGACACCTCCGCCCATGTCGCGCAATTGCCGGCACATCGACGCCTTAGATTTATAGCAATGGAGGCGGCAAAAAGTGTACTCTCCGAGGCGTCATATTGGCGGACCAAAACAGACCCCCAATAGGCCGTGGTCTGTCTAAATTCGCGGATCTAGCCACAAAAAGGACAGCCAAATTGGCGGGTTGCTGTCCAGTATAAAAACGGCTACTGTTTGATGAACGACCAGCAGCTATAGCCATGGTTTTGGTGAATCAACCAGCAAGAGGATGTCACTGTTCGTTTGAAAATTTCTCGAGAGGTTAGAGTAGCTGCTATAGCATCAGTTATATCTGAACTGGATTGTTTATTTAATTAAAAGAAGGGCAAAAAACGGCACTGAAGGATTTTCCTGATAGACATGTTTTTGCTCTTCTCTCAACTGGTTTCAGTACGAGTTTGATCACTCAACTGACTCTACTGGTTTTAGTGCACTCCTACTGTTAATCTGATTGGTTTAAGTTTTTTTTTCCACGATGCCTGTTCCTAGCAGTTTCTAGCAGCGCCTTGCCAAATGGCTCTGTGTAATAAACCATCTGGAGTATCAGTTGAACACTCCAAGTTACAACAAATATTTTTGTATTTGCAGTAGATCAAATAATTTGTGTAATGTGAAAGATGTAATTTGACAGAGAATCACAATCAGCTCTGCAGTTCTACAGAGGTCTTTAGTATAGCCTGACTGATATTTATATTTTGAATTCCAAACAATCTTATATATTTTGACTTTTTTTTTTTTTTACATAAACACTTATCATAGACAAACAGTCCTGATGCAGATCTTTTTTCTTTTCTTTTATTTGTGATCAAGACACATGCTGACTTTACAGTGTAACTCAATCTGTCAGTGTTCTCTTATGGAAAACCTGTATGGTTGCAGTGTTTCCAAGTTACCTCAAACATAATTAAACATTTCTTCACTTATATTTACTGTTACTTATAGGCCGACTGTCTTGGAGAAAACTCTTCAGATGGGCCAATAAATCTTCAGGTCTTCCAACCCAATTAGAATCTTAAGAAAATTATACTGGTACAACAGGTAGTAATGAACATTACAGAATGTACCCTGGAGGAATATCCCGATTTAGGCATGCTCCTTCAGGGTATATCCCTTTTCCTTTAAAGTTCAATATTAGCCACTATTGGCCACCAATTTTGTTGCCATGTATGACCTAATACTATGGCCATCTGCCCATTCTTTGTGTCTCCAGTTTATCATATTCCAGTGGTGGCAACATACTTCAGTTTCAAATGGTGAAAACACATTGAGACAACATGTAACAAACAAAAAAAATGATATGCCTTGTATCACACTGGTCAGGCGGCCTTTGAAGGTGCTATTTGTAAGAGAAATTGATTTTTGAGTCTCATTCCCAACTCCTCAAATAATGATGCTTTGGGGTGGCAGCTGACTCATCATACCATCCCAAAGCATCAGTTTTTTACGAGTCGGGAACCCCAGAGCGTCATCATTTGAAGATTTGGGATTAAGCCTCAAAAATCAGCTTTTCTTACAAATAGCACCTTTAATGGTGTGTTTTATACAATACTGTTTTTCCATTGGAGTTAAGCCGACCATTACACACTCCCTACTTGACCTGGGGCCTGTTTTTCATCGAATACAAATGAATATTTCTTGTGTACACAAGGCCCCACAACTGTCTGCTTATCAGGTACCTTCCCGCTACACCATAGGTGTGGCTATGTACAGTGCCTAGCTATTCTACTACTTCTAATTCTCAAATCAGTATATTGACAGGTGAATCAGTCAGGCCAACATATCGGTATAGCTCTACTCTACAGACTCTTTTAGCTCATAGTTTTGGTTTTACAGCACACCTACTATTTGATTCTATAGTCAGAATTTTTTCTCAGGGGTCAGGAGATGTGAAGAAATTCCTTTCTTTTGATTATTTTCAAATTCAATCAGTAATTTTTCAATCAATTGTTCAGTCAAGTTGCATCCTCACATTTGAGCAGCTGGAACCACTTAAAATGCACCTTGATAAAGTACTTAAACAGTTAATAATTTATCACAATTTTGGGCATTTAATTTTCTGCTGATTGATGTATTGTTTCAGCACTAACTGATTTGGGTCTTTTGTTTTAATTTGGAGGCCAAAACTAATTAAATTAATGCAGCTTTAAAGCCTGTATGTGTGGAGTAGAATTTCTTAATTAAAGTGTAATTTATAATGATTCTTATCACAAGTTTTGGTTTTGAGATAAATTAAAAGTGAAAATGTTGTGGTTTATGTGTTGCTTTAGGTCAGAAATATTCAACATGTTCTGTTTCATTTACTTCTGTACAGTTGTCTGTGAATATGTGAGTCTTTATGTACTCTACTTCTTCCCTATGTGATTACAGCGCTCCTGTGTGCCTCAACTCAGCAGCATGATGTGTATATTGTTGAGAAGACACTGGACAAAGAAGTCACAACCCCACAGCTTCTTTAAGGTAAAACATATATATATATCAATGATTATAAGAAGTTGCATTTTTTAAAACTGCAAGTTACTGAATTGTTCTATTCCTTTAGTTGACAGGACCTTGCTACATTTCCTTTGTCCAATGGAAGCCAGTGGACGCAGCCAGCGATGGAAGATGCATGTCCCAGAGTTTAAACATCGCGGGAGATCCCAGAGTTCAAAAGACAGTGAGAGAGACAAGACAAGAGACAAAGGAGAGCCACACAAAAGTGTAACTATGGCACCCAACTCCAGGTATCTGACAGACAGACAATATGTTAAGAGAAAGCCTCTGTTCTCTGCAGAACAACATGCATCTATCTTAAAGAAGACATATCCACAGGACAACACAAAGAAGGTGAGGAGAATGGAGAGTGAATGGCTTTTCAGTGTACAGTATTTAGTATTAAGTTGTAATATTTTGAGAAAAAAGTCTGGATAAATTCATCCTTTTATGAGAAAAGTAATATGACAAAGTTGTAAATGCATGAGAAAATATCTCAATAATCGAGTGATAGTAGAAAAAGTCATTATACTACGAAGAAAAGTTTTTACTGTATATTTAAAGAACAAAATGTTGATGTGATGATTGGATTACATGTGCATATTTTAGCATCTCCTGACTGTCCATAATACTATTCAGTTAAAAGGACCGGACCGCTCTCGCCTATTTAGTAAAATTTCTCTTAAAATTGAAAAAGTACATCTCTCAGAATTTGATAAATTGATATGAGACAAGACTTTGTCTGATAATGAAATTTTTATAAGCAAAGATACATCTTCTGAAACATTTTTCTTAAAATGTTTTGACTTTATTCTTGTTTTTTCTTTCTTTTCAATTCACAGTATCTCAAATATTGTTATTACTTAACATTTACCTAAAAATGAAAATTCAGCCATTATTAACCAGCCCAATGCCAGTGGAAAGCCATGTGAAGTTTTGTAGTCCACAAAACCTTCCTGGAACTTCACAGCAAAACAGCATTGCAGGATTCCCCTAAACAACTGAAGTAATTAGGGACTCCAAATGGCTCCATACAGCTCTTCTGGTATAACCCAAGTCTCTGAAAGCCCTGAGACTCTAAATTGAAAAGATGTTATTTACACCATCGATGCTAGGTCAAGCTTGTGCTTCTACTTCAAACAGTGTGCGCCCCTACGCTTATAGCTTTGCGGCTACAGTGACGATTTCAGCTTCAAAAGGGTGTAGATAACATCTTTTTGTTGCTGTGTGGAGCCATTTTATGTTTTTTTTTCTTTACTAAATGATGACATGGTGTGCACAAGTGGATTAACACTGGAATACGTTTTCATACCATTACTGTGGAACTTTGCATTGTTGTCCAACAATGACAATCCTACTGTGGATCAGATAAGCCTACTAGATATCACACAGGCATTTCAACACGGATTGTGCCATAAATTGCACTTGCAACCACTATCTGCCCAGTCTCATAGACTGATTCACAAGAGATATTGCACAAAGGATGTCACAGTGCAAACAGTCTAAAAAGTTTTGCATCAGAATACAATTTGCCCTTGCTTTGCAGCTGATTGCAACTGTCCATCAGGACTTTGATTGGTTAAACCACTGTCGTTCAGGCACAAGCATATAGCTTGAAGCCTGGCAAGATAGATTTGTTTGATCACATTTCACAAATTGAGCTGCCTCGCAACATGACAAGAAGGAAGATCAGTGTGAAAAGTCTTTGGTGATAAGACCCCATTGTGACACCTTTATGAATGTGTTTCAACTCTCAGAGGAGGTTTCACTCTGGCTGTGTGTGGCTATCAGGTTTGGTGTTTGTGAACTGGCATATCATCAAACGGAAATATGTGCAATTAGCACCAGACCAGTGAGACACCATTTTACTTGGCAGCACAGTTCAGGTGCATTTCATCCTTTGCTGGTGCTTTAAGAATTATACTGTTTCTTTTTGTCTAATTTGTGCAGGTTTAGCAGCTACAATACAAAAACATGTACATAAGTTAGTACTGTATGTCTAAATGCCAGAAAGCCTTTTCTTTAACAGACAGATGAAGTCAGCCAGTATCCTTTTTTTTAAGTCTGTCAGTTTTGTGCCTTGTAGGAGAACCAGTTGGGTGTTAGCAGAAGAGAAGAACATCAGCAACACACTGACATGGACTTATTGACCAGAGCAAGAGCAGAGCTGACCCCAGAGAGTTTTGGCCTCTCTCACAGTGACATCTGCTTTCCCTCAGCCTCTCGAGAGGACCTCGACTCACCCCTCGCTGTCTCAAAGCTTAGGACCAGGTTGTGCCATGAAGAACCTACTTTTGGATCACCTTTCCCTCAAACCAGCATATCAGCTCAACAGAGCCTCTCAAACTCTGTCCAGGAGGTTCGGAGATTAAACTCTCCTCTGGGGCAGCCACTGTCCTCCACTGTTCTGTATCCTACCTACAGCCATCGCTCAGGGTACTACAGGCCAGGCCACTCTCAACTCAGGCACGGGGGGAGGGAGGGAGAAAATGGGGGAGAGACCAAACCTTTCTCTTCTAGAGGACAATCAAAAGGACACCCAATGACTCCCTACCAGGCGAACTACTGGGCCTGTGCCATCCATAAAGCTTTGTCTCCATCTCCAGACTTGCACTCTGCTGGCTGGGACCCAAACAGGGAGTACCAGGCCCTGCTGGATTACACCTACCCCCTGAGAGCAGGACAAGTGGCCACTAAGTGGGACAGCTCCGAGCTACAAGCAGACTCTCTCCTCGAAACAGATACAAACATGCAGGACTCAGGGATTGAACTGACCCACTTTTGTAGCTCTACCAGCCTGTCAGGGTTGGGCTTTACTGGGAGCAGCACAGTTCATTCCAGAGAGAGAAGCACTGTTAGTGCGGGTCATATGTCATCGGATGGTCTGCCCTCCAGTGCCTCGACAGACCCGGTGGTTTTGTCTATGGACAATCTGGACACCTGTAAGAACCGAGGTGGACTCAATCAGTACAAAATTGATGGTCACCATTATCAACACCATGCACTGTCCTCTACCACCTCTGCTGCTTTTATCCACTCCACCAGTCTTCTTCCACAGTCCAGGTGTGTGTGGGGGGAGGTGGACGAGGAGTTCCATCCTCTTCCAGAGAAGCTTGAGGAGCTGCAGCTGCTATCCAGACAGGTCAGTGTTGAAGACACTCAGGGACTTAGCATGTTGAAACCCATTCACGACAAATGAATCATACATTGCATTGTTTTTCTCTTTTTCCAAAGAGTATGTTTTTAGATTGCATTCATTTTGGACACGTAAAGACTGGTTAAAGCTGGGGTTGGTAAATCTGTTCAGAAGCATTTGTTATTATATTTGTAGAAAATCTCTTAACATCCAGTCAGCAATCGAGATATAAAATGCTTTCGGGAAAAAAAGGAAGAAAATCCATGGTCTGTGGCAGCAACAGGGCTGTAATCACTTCATCCAATCAATTTTAGCGACGAAGATATTGTGTGGACAGCCTACCTGTCTATCAATCTGTCCTTACCTGCCCACCCTGCACTGACTCCCCCCATCACTCATTGCGCGTGACCGATTTCTACGCACTGCGCTGCTGGAGCTGTGGTGGAGTGAGCTCATTGTTTACGGACAAGAATGGCAGAGAAAGTACAGACACTCTTTTCATTAGCAGCTGTACCTACAGCAGCTAGCAGTGCCAAACAGAGCAAGAAAGAAAGACAGAACACAAGAAGGCTACAAACAAAAAGAAGTTGGATAGCTCAAGAGCTGAAATGAGAGTCAACATTGGAATAGCTGTTGGTGGCCAACGGCGACAACTGATGGAGTCGAAGGCCTGAAAATGGACGCCATGTAGCTGTGTCTCTGGACAGGTAATGAGCTGGTTTGTTTTGGTTGGGGAAATGTATTATTACCCTGCATTATTACTCAGCTAGCTAGCTATGAGACTACTGCCGTATGAAATATATTTACATGTAACATTACTGTTAACAAGCAGGCCAACATTTACACGTACTGTGGATCTGATCCATACAGCAGTGTTCACACATGACCTGCTACCCTGGGTTGTTTGGACATTAGCCAGACGAGCTGTATGTGAGAGGCGAGCAATTCTTGTGTGAAAGATCAAGTCCATTGTTTGGAGATCATGGGAAGATTGCATATATCTGTGAATATGGTTTGTACTGTAGTTGATAGCAGATGTCATTATTATTATTTTATGTGACGTTCATTCATATGAACTGGACATTTTACAAATGTTCTGATGTAGCCTATTTCTGTCTTCTATAGCTATGAGAGGGACGTCAGTTCACAGCAGAACCATGTTGGTTGCTTTATGTGCATGAAGCAGGGGCTAAGGAGCACATTCATGCAATACAAAAAGGAATGTTATCATTTCATCAATCAATCAATCAATCAATCAAAGCTTAATTGTCATTTAGCTGTACCTGCAAAACTAGTGCAGCAAAAATGAAATTGCGTTTCTCCGGGATCCCATAACACGAACACAATAAATACACACAATATATTACAGCTTAGGTCCTGCTTATTTTCGACACGGACAGACTGAGGTCTCTCTGTCAGAAAGTCCCGGATCCAGAGACATGTGGCGGTGTTCAGGCCGAGTAGGAGGAGTTTCTCCATTAGTCTCTGGGGGATGATGGTATTAAATGCTGAGCTGAAATCAATGAACAGGATTCCGGCGTAGGTGTCTTTCTGGTCCAGATGGGTGATAACAGATTGCAAAGTGGTGGATATTGCATCCTCTGTGGAGCGGTTGGGACGATAAGCAAACTGGTGTGGGTCATGTGATGCAGGGAGGCTGGCTGTGATGTGTGGTTTGACAAGCCGCTCAAAACACTTCATCACAATTGGTGTCAGTGCGACGGGGCGGTAGTCGTTCAGACAGGATACAACTGATTTCTTTGCTACTGGTATTATAGTGGATGTTTTGATGCATCTGGGGACAATGGCCTGACTGAGGGAGATGTTGAAGATGTCAGTCAGGACATCTGCTAGCTAGAGGTAGGCGATATGGGCAAAAAATAATATCTCTATTTTTTGGGATTTTGGTGATAACGATAATCAGTCGATATCCTTTAAAATTCAAGAATATTTGCGTCCAGACCGATCTACTGAAAACGACTGAAAACGCTGTAGTTCATATTTCTGGCCTATAGGTGGCGCTTGAAATTCACCAAAAATGGAGAAGAAGAGACAGAGCATGCGCAAAAAGTTGGCGCGCTGTGAACAAACAGACAGTAGACGGAGAAACCGAACACAACAAGAAGAAGACGAAAATGGCTAGTGCAAGGAAACCAGAATCGTTTGTGTGGACCGATAATGAGGTCGAACTGCTGCTGTGACTCACACTCGACTACAAGACGAGTAAGTTGCTAGAAAGATGAACACAAGCATGTAGTCGGCCATTGTTGTTGTTGTTGTTATGAGACATTGTGGGGTTCAGAGGTCGAAGGCAAGAGGTCGAGGGGTGGGGCAAATCCTGCCATGCTGTAGAGAGCGCTGCTGCACCGTGTATTAAGTGGATGTGAGGAGTTTCCACGTGCATTTCAATATTTTTGGGGAAGTAATTTAAATACTTGATAATGGAAATTTGCACATCGTCAAAAAAACAATGACGATATTATCGCAAACGATATATATGGCCCACCTCTACTGCTAGCTCACCAGTGCAGGTTCTGAGCACATGTTATCCGGGCCTCCCGCTTTCCCTTTGACCCTGGTTAGGGCCCTGCATGTGTCTGCTGCGTTGATGGTGAGGGCTGGCCCGATAGATGGTAGAGAAGGACCAGCCCACCCTCTGGTTGTCGGGTTTGGTGCTTCAAAGTGTGCAAAGAAGTTGTAGTCATCCTGTGCACTTTGCAGTGTAACTGGTTACCACCTCAGCATACTCCTCAACGTCTATCTGATCTCCCTGGGAGGCTGCTGTCTTAAAAACCTCCCAGTCTGTGTGCATGAAACAGTCCTGAAGTGCTGAGTCTGCCCCCTGAGGCCAGGTCCTGATTTGTTTTTTCACTGGCCTGCCGCGCTTCAGTAGTGGTTTGTAAGCAGGCACCAGCATAACAGATAGATGATCAGAACGGCCGAGGTGGGGGCGGGGCGTTGCCTTGTATGCATCTGAGGAGTTTGTATACACCAGGTCCAGCATGTTCTCTCCTCTGATTTTAAAGTCCACAACTTGCTTGAACTTGGGGAAAACCTATAAACTGGTGTGGTTACAATCCCCTGCCACCACTACAAAGCTGTCTGGGTGTTTAGTCAGGAGCTCGCTGATGGCACCATGTAGCCCTCCAAGTGCCTCGTTAGCATTAGCTTTAGCATTTGCGCTTGGAGCTATGTAAACAACGGCTACAATCACTATGGTGAAATCCCTCGGCAGATAGAATGTCCGGCATTTCACGATGAGGAACTCCACCAGCTGAGAGCAGTGTTTAGTGGCTAACGTGGCGTTTACACACCAGTCTCTGTTGATATAGATGCACAGACCCCCTCCTCGACTTTTACTGGAGGTAGCTGCATCTCTGTCCACCTGGAAAGCCGTCATCCCCTCCAGCTGTATGGCCGTGTCTGGCCGTGTCTTGTCCTGGAGCCATGTTTCCATGAGAGCAAACGCACAGCAGTCTTTCCACTCTCTGTGGGTTTCTCTCAACAGATGTAACTAATCCAGCTTGTTGTCGAGGGAGCGGACGTTGGAGAGTAGGAGCGACAGTACCACTGGTCTGGAGGGGTTAGCCTTTAACCTAGCATACATCCCGGCACTCCCCCTCTTTTGTTTACGTTTGCACTGCTTCCGCCTTCGCTTCTTACAGTTGGCTGGCTCCAATAAGATCCTGTGCTGGCATAATATGTCCAAATCACAACCAAGCGTCATATTTTTAGCAGCCTGCGTTACCCTGATTTTTATTAAACTCTCTTTAGTTATTTTAATTTTTGCAGAGATGATGACTTTTTTAGTCACAGGAGATGAGGAGTTGGACAGGTAAAGTTGTAAAGTAATCTGAAAATTTCACAAAGCCTTAGTGAAACAGGTACTCCAAGGTGTTCAACAAAATGTCCAGAAAGTAGAGCTTGTATTACACACACACACACACACACACACACACACACACACACACACACACACACAAACACCCGCATCCACTGCATAAAATGCATTCAAAGTTGAGGTGTTATAAGAAAATTGAAAGTAATTTAAAGGTCTTTGAAAAACTGTATTTACTGTCAAATAAGTAATTTTGCTATTCTTTCTACAGGACAGTCACTGCCAAAACAGTAGAGGATTGCGACAGCACCGACTTCAACAGCCTGACCTGTTGGCAAACAGTGATCTGTATTTATAATTAGTCAAGAAACCTCTGGACTTCCTTCCTGTATATAGTTGTTTATGCTAATTGTACCATATATTGTCTAAATGATAAAAGGTATACTGTTTTGTTGTGTTATTTATTTACATGTGTTCCAAAAAATGCAATAAACAAGAGTCTTACCTAATTCAGTTGTTATTATTAGTGCATTATGTAAAGTGTAAGAACTGTAATGGGTTTTTTGTTTATGCTGGAAGTGTAAAGAAAAGGCATTTATCATTTTCAAGACTTTATTCAAACAAGTTAGAGATAATGTAAAACAAGCAGTAAATACAGAACGAGAAATAAATAGGTGTCAGGCAGAGTTCAGCACTTAATGTGATTTCTCCAAACGTAGTCCCAGAATTCTGGCCTGTAAAGCAACAGATATGCAACATGATTAGATATTTTTATGGAACAGAGCTCATCTGTCCTCAGCATACTGTGAACATATACACTTTCAATGGTGAATTAATACATTCCTGGACAAAACTGTACAGATATCCTAGTTTATATTACTTTTTTTTTTTTTTCATTTTATCTATTCATGCTTTCGACTTGAAGTACCAGCCCTTTATCTTTCTTTACATGTTTCTACTTACTGTGTTTACTGTTATGCACCAAAACACAAATTCAAATTGTGAAAAACTACTTGGCAAAAAATATGATTCTGATTAGAGCACTTGTGTGTCCAAGTTACATGACTGGTCAATATACTGTATTAACACAAATAGTTGTAGGTGGGGTTATCAGAAAAAAAGCACAAATAATGTTCTACTTTAGACGCTGACCTGCTCATGTGCAATCCTTTGAGCTTGAAGATCTTCTACTCGACGTATGAACATCTGCTCCTTGACTGTCGCCCTTCCATGTCCACGCCCTGTACCTGGACTTCCTCGGACACTGCTGCTTGCCCTCCTGTCATCCTCTGATGGGATGATGTGCTTCGCTCTGACGTGTCTTCGTCATCAGAGTCAATGATGCTCTCATCGTGGAAACTAACATACAAAACATCTCATCATTATGAGTCCAATACAATATTCACGTTTGTCTGTGAATCACTGAGGGTAACAAAAAAAAACGTGTAGCAGGCCCACCACTAATCTTGTTGTTTTAGCTTTGCCATATCTAATGTTACACAGCCAGCTGCTGCTAGCTAACCAGCAATAAGTTAAGCCATCAAAATACACTTCAAAAACTTTTCTGAATGCTAACAAAGCTAGCTTGACAGCTATGAGTACTAGCAATGGCTATGTTGGTTGTTTACGTTCAATATGATAATATTAGGTGTTTATTTACAGGTGAATGAGAGATGAGGTAGCTACTTGTAGTTAGATGTGATGAAAGCGATGCTCCGACACACTCTCCTCTCCACCGCTCGTGAGGACTCGGACTCTGTTGGTGGTATTCGGCAGTCGTTCATGGTTTGGGGAGATTGGATTTGGAGATAGACCTGAGTGTAGGGAGCGGGATTTACTGGCTGGATACTTTCAAAATCTAGCCTGGGCTTAATGGTTTTTCCATCTTACCAACCCCAGCTTTAAAGTAGATGTTTCCTCACAGTAAAATATCAATTTCCTTCACTTACATCATTGTTGTGTGATACTGCAGTCGTCTATGAGAAGGGACTATTATCCAAAATCTCCTTGATGGTGCATTCAGTGGCCCCCTTAACATCCTTGAATGTTAGCCTCCAATCACACTGATATGCACTAATGTCAAAAGATGTGGAGGATATAAAGCAAATGTTGCACATTATAAAAATTATACTGTGAATTTGTTTCTTTAAGTAAAACTTTTGCAGGATAGCAACATATATATAGTGTTCAAGAGTCTGAGACCATTAGCAAGATACTTCTGTTTTGAATGGAATACTATTTTTTCATCACAAATGACAATATCAGCTGAACACTTTGAGTAGAAAGTTGAATCTTTGAATAATGTCCAAGAATTTCAGAATTAGTTAGTATTTGGTATGTCGCCTTTCGCTTTAATGACAGCAGGCACTTGAGATGGCGTGGATGCGTTTGTTCACTGCCAGAAGCAGAGACAAGAAGGTTGGAGTTGAGTTTAATAGGTTTATTTTCACAAAAAGGGATTTTTATGAAGACGAGGGCAGGCAGGTGAACAGCTTGAGCCAGGAGCCAAAGTGGAGTGAGATGACTGGAGGTATCTGAACGTGATCAAAGCAAAAAGACAATGTCGCAAAACATGAAAAATGGAAACCAGAGGTTGATACACGTGTCTCTGAAAAATGGAGTGGTACTTCTCTTTGGTCAGGGTTGACAACAGTAGCCCCATTCACACTGCCCTTTGAGTGCGGGGATCCGCTTCCTCCTGTGTGGGAAAGATTTAGATGCAGCGAGGGGTGAAATTTTGCTGTCACTCTGATGCGCCTCTGGAGGTAGTATCAGAAGTAGTGTCAGAGGTAATATCAGAGGTAGTATCAGAGGTAGTATCAGAGGTAGTATCAGAGGTAGTATCAGAGGTAGTATCAGAGGTAGCGTTAGAGGTAGTATCAGAGGTAGTATCAGAGGTAGCGTCAGAGGTAGTATCAGAGGTAGTGTCAGAGGTAGTGTCAGAGGTAGCGTCAGAGGTAGTGTCAGAGGTAGTATCAGAGGTAGCGTCAGAGGTAGTGTCAGAGGTAGTGTCAGAGGTAGTATCAGAGGTAGTATCAGAGGTAGTATCAGAGGTAGTATCAGAGGTAGCGTCAGAGGTAGTATCAGAGGTAGTATCAGAGGTAGCGTCAGAGGTAGTATCAGAGGTAGCGTCAGAGGTAGTATCAGAGGTAGCGTCAGAGGTAGTATCAGAGGTAGCGTCAGAGGTAGTATCAGAGGTAGCGTCAGAGGTAGTATCAGAGGTAGTATCAGAGGTAGTGTCAGAGGTAGTATCAGAGGTAGCGTCAGAGGTAGTATCAGAGGTAGCGTCAGAGGTAGTATCAGAGGTAGTATCAGAGGTAGTATCAGAGGTAGTGTCAGAGGTAGTATCAGAGGTAGCGTCAGAGGTAGTATCAGAGGTAGTATCAGAGGTAGCGTCAGAGGTAGTATCAGAGGTAGTATCAGAGGTAGTATCAGAGGTAGCGTCAGAGGTAGTATCAGAGGTAGTATCAGAGGTAGTATCAGAGGTAGTATCAGAGGTAGCGTCAGAGGTAGTATCAGAGGTAGTATCAGAGGTAGTATCAGAGGTAGCGTCAGAGGTAGTATCAGAGGTAGTATCAGAGGTAGCGTCATGAAGTTGCTTTTCTAGCAGAAAAGACTCTGAAACTTACTGTAAATGTTAGACGGTGGTGTTTGGCTGTTTTAGCAAGTATTTGGTCTCTGTGTGCAGATGAGGGAGGTGACAGCCCAGCTGAGCCAGACTGTCACAGCCAGTTTGGAGTCTCTGGGGCCAGTCACCACCTCCGTCATCCACTCCTCCATCACCCTGCCTGAGAAACAGGAAGCTGGAGTCAAAGAGTCAGAGGGCAACAGTCAAGACACACATGAAGGAAAAGATAAGATTGGCAGAGAGGAGATGAGTGCTGCTCAGACAGGTATTTACAGTTAAAGTATTTGATGAATGTTCATATTTTGGGCTAATACGCTCTTAACGGGTCAGTTCAGCAAAATTACAACAGATCATAAAATCTCACTTTCTCTCAAGTGTTACATTGTCTCTGCATAGGCAGTTTTTGTTTTCATTTGTCCAAGTAAAGAGAGTAAAGAGATCTGTCTCTGAGATTTCTGCCCTCAGCCAAACACAATGTAAGTGATTTGAGTTCAGTTTGTGGTCACTGAAAAAAATGACATCTCAAAAATGCCAAAATTCCTTCTCCTGTCCATCAGCAGCTGATCACAGGGACTCTGAGGCAGTGAGGAGGACCTCTCGAGCCTGGCTGGAGCCTGTTGTAGAGGGACTAAATCGGCCCAGTCTCAGGGAGCTGGAGGCTTTGGTGGAGCAGCTGTGTGGCCTCGCCATGCCTTGCAACCAAAGGAGCAACCAGGAGAACCAGGAGCAAAGTGACTCCCTAATGCAACACATCCAGGTAGAGACACCATCTGATCTAACATCTGTCTGTAGTATGTCAAAGTGTAATCTTACTCAGACTGACGGTATGATACAGTGGAACATACTGCCTTCATAGTAACATTCAGTGTTTTGCCTGGATTTGAAATCTAAAAATCTGCAGGGTGTAATTATTGATGCATACGTGACTGTCAAATTTTAAAAGCACCTATGAATGTTGTGTATGTTCCAGGTGTTCTGTGCACACCTGGAGCAGCTCATCCAGTGGCTCTATACAGTATCAGAGAAGATGGAGCTGCTGGCTGCACCCACTGTGGACATAGACAGCGTGAAGTCGTCACTGGCTGAATATCAGGTGAGGCCCTGTATTACTACAGGATAGATGCAGACACACAATGTTCTGTATCTGCTATACTCTGTCAGGACAATGTGGACACATTTGTGATTGTGAAGATTTCACTGGTGGGTTTGCTGAAAGAAACTTCTTTAACGCACTTGGTCACACTGACATCTGGATGAACCTGACAATGGTCATTTTGACTCTGCGTGCCTCAACAAGGTTCATGCACCAGGTGGATAAATGAAGTAAAAAAACAAAACACCAGCTTTCTTTTTGTTCGATATGAAGATAAAAAATAAGAAGACACGACAAAAAATAGAAAAAAATAAATATTCATCCAAATATTAGCTCCCCTTGTCTGAATCTCATTCAGTCTGGATAACATTCTTCAGACTTATTTGTATTCCTCTTTGCTGGCGACAGTAGCGGCTGGAGGCATTATGTTTTCGGGTGATCTGTCCCATTCTTGTGAACGTGATATCTCTGGAACACCATGAGGGAATTTCTTCATATTTCTCACAAATGTCACTTGGACTCATAAACTCACAAAACATGTTTTTGGCCATAACTCAAAAATGTATTTGCTAATTATCACAGTTTTACACAGATGTCTAACAGGATAAAGTGATGATGACAATGAAGTGATGACATTTTATCATGTATATTCAAGATAAACTTCATTATGACTACATAGTGACTATGACTAGTTTTTGGCCATTATTCAACACCATAAATTAGGAACATACCCACTGAGCAGGCAACATCTGTAGACGTCCAAAACAGGTTGATATCATGTCTGTCGGGCCAGGCCATGATCTGGACGTCCATTGACAGCCAGAATTAGTCGATAAATGACGTTAAGAAAAGACGTCCAGTCAGGCCATAATCTAGACATCCACTGACATCCAGCATTAGTTGAGAATTGACGTTAATACTGGCTATGATCTAGACATCCACAGACAGCCAGAATTAGTCCACAAACGCCATATAAACGTCTATACAATGTCCAGAAAAGATGTATAAAAAACTTTCATTCTGGCTCCCTAGAGGACGTCTTTTAGACGTCTTGGATGTCCATAAATGACGTCTAAAAGATGTGATCTAGACCACTTTTTGCTCACTGGGTAAGGGAAGATTGTGACCAAATTTCACATTTGGTCTAATAATGAATAAGTGACACAACTTCTGGTATCCTAAATTCTAAATTTTGACACTAAATGTTCATATTTACTCTAAATGCATATCGGTCATCGGTCTGCTTGTTAACTTATAATAGGTGTTGGTATCGTTATCGGCCCTGAACAAAACATATTGGTTGACACCTAGTACTGTAGTTAGCTGATCACAGCCCACAATGCAACAAAACCAGGGGCCAAATGTATAAACACACACAAAAACAATGCTTGCGCCTTTTCCCACACATAATTGTGTATTTATAAAGACAGAATGTGCAGCGAGAATGTGTGTACCTCACACAGGCTTCAGATCGAGATAACTATAGGTGAAATGATGGAAGTGAACAATGAATATCAGGTGAGAGGCATTACTTTTGGAGTGAAACATTGTTCATTGTTCACTGACAGTTTCACTGATTGGGTTATTATATTAATGTCTACAAAGTGTTCTGTAAAATGTCATGCAGAGGCCCATTTTAAACATTTATGTTTTATCACACTTTTTATTTACATTGTAGCATCACTTCCCTGTTCACGATCTTTTCATTTGATTCAGAATTCCGAAGTCAGTCTATTTCAGTATGAGCTCCACATTTAATTATGATTATTGAGATGTTACCATGGTGGTGGTTTACAGGTACATGTGGATGCGCAGGGCCATAAATATCCATGCCTATGGCGTAATGATGGTGCTTCAGCTGCTGTTGAATCACTGATGAAACATGGTTGGTTAAACTGCATTGTGCTTCTTATTTTCTCCTCTTTCAGGTACACACAGTTTTAGTAGTGAACTTACAAAGAGTTTTATACATCTGATGGTGTTGTTTTTGTTTTTGAAAAACAAGTGAAACTGAGTGACAGCTAAACACTTAGAGTCACACGTTTAGACATAGGCTCAGAGCATCAATACTGATGATGAAGCACTAAAAAGGCTATAAAGCAGAGACTAGCAGTAAATCCTCTGTAGGAGGAGCTGTAATCAGAGAATGTGAGTTTTGCTCGATTAAGAAGCGAAATGATTCATTGATTAGACTGAATCATCAGAATGAATAAACTTTCAATGGATTAATCAATGAATTGATCTGTACCTCACTAAAGTCATTGTACTGGTTGTAAAATAACTCAGCAGGAAAACAGTGCATGTTGTGAACTAGTGAGTGAAAAGGAATTTGCATTGGCCAAGAGTCTCTTTCTGTGTGTGTTGGGTCAAGTTTCGTGTTCATTATAGTTGGAAAGAATCCTGTTTTCTCAGCAAACCAACTTTATTACAAAAATGTACAAGTTTTATGACCTTACTAACTTGGTGCACATTGTGTTAAGCTAACAGAATAATGTGAAGGTCTTGTTGTCAGAGTTTTCAGAGAGAAGTGAGCAGCCATCAGTTCCTGACCACCTCTGTTCTGCACACCGGACAGCTTCTCCTCAGCCGCATCAACACCACATCTCCATGTCAGTCTCTTACTTTCTTTATGAAATGCATTATGTGCATTATGAAAAACGTCTGCATTCATCTCATTGCCTCGCCACAAAATCTTTTTGCTTTCTCTCTTCCCTTCTCCAGTTTTAAGAGACACCCTGCTGTTGATCGAGAGGCAGACTGGAGCTCTGGAGACCCACACAGAGCACTTTTTCTCCTCCATCCTGTCTGCCATGGACACCCTGACTCAGCCCATTCCAGGCCAGCAGAGCAGAGAGGAAGACCCCAGCCCTGTGGGGGTCCAGGGGTCCACTTTATAAACAGACTGCAGGATGCATTTGTATACAGGTATATGATTTATTCCACTTCTTTATTTCTGTTTTCTTACTTTCTTCCAAACATTCTGTATTCAATACAAGGCATTGAAGTTTCAAAATATTAGCAACATATGTACACATGATGTTTGTTTATCTCTGTAATGGAGAGATTTTCAGAGACATCAGTGACTGTCAAACCTTCAGGACAGGATGTCTAAACTGGCCCCAAGAATGAAAATTTGGTCATTTTCCACAAAAGTTTCCTAGTCTGCAAAAACTAGCTAGTAGCTGGAGACTTGTTTTAAAACATTAGCAAACTAACCAACTCTATTGCTCTACAACAACCAATCAAAGAGGCATCACTGAGCAGTTGACAGTGCAGCCAAGTAAAGGTAAAATAGTATTGCCCTTGAGGCTAACATTACCAGCTAGCATACTACTGTTGACAGAATCTCACCTCCAGTTCTTGCTGAAGCACAGAAAACCTTTGTTGGACTTGTCTCTCCACTCATCCAGACATGGAGTTTTTTTTACGTTTATAAAATATGTCCTCAACTACTCAAGTTGTTTCGTGAGAATGCTGCAACACTGTTTTGCTATGAAGATCCAGAAATGTTTTGTGGACTACGAAACTTCACCTGTTTACAGGCACATTATGCATTTTTGTATTTCTTTTATTTACACGTCTCTCCTTCCTTTACAGTTGTGGACACAGTGTACCACCTGAACCTGAAATGAAGTTACAGAGTCCACAGAGCAGCAGCAGGAACTCTGATTCGTCAGCTGGAGTTTCTCACAGGAATCAATATTTTTTTAAACTCTTTCTAACCAGCTGGTTTAACAAAGTAAGCACATGTGTACAGGACATGTGGTCACTATCTACATGTACAACATAACACAAGCTCCTTTGATCAAGCTCCTCATACTTTGGTCTGTTCTCACTGATGGCAGTGCTGTGTGCTCTAATATTCACAAGAAAGTTAGTCAGTTCTAGTCACTAAGTCAGTTCACCCAAATCACAAAAAACATTACTCTCTTCCCTCCAGACAGATACTTTTGGGTTTATTTGTCCAGCTTTGGAGATATCTGTCTCTGAGCCTTCTGCCCCCAGTACAGTACAATAGAAGTAAATGGAAATAAGAATGTGGTGCTCACAATATTAAACAGCGATCCACCATAATATCTCTTTCCAGAATCAGTCACTGATTTCACTTTAATCTGCAACCTGGACAATACATCAACATTAATAGGCCATATCCTGATACACTACTTATACATATCTTGATATTAGGAGAGCTCCTCAAAAGCACTTCTATTCATAAATGCTAGGACTGGGTGACAAAAGGAAATATCATAATTTTGACCAAATACCTTAATATCCTTGCTGGTAGGGAGGAATATTAGTACTTTTGCAAAAGATTAACACTATGAAGTTTTTGATGAATAATCATCAGTAATGTGGCTCTAATCACTAAGTGGGTAAAGACAAGTATTAGAGCAAGTAGAACAGTCTGGTATGTTGGAAGATTATGTAACTTTACTGCAATCCAGCCTTTAACATCAGGGGAAAAAAACACTTATGCCATATCACCACATAACAATATCCAACTGAAGACCATATATAGTCATTGTGATAACAATATAATAGTGATATATTGCTAAGCACTAATTCAAACTACTTTCTTCCTAAAATAGCCCATACTGTAGTCTCTGGAGACAGAATTGGGCACATAGACATAGACAAGGCTGGACAAATCCACTTGAGCTTTTTGTCATTTGGAAATCATAATGTAATTCATTCAATGTCATTGAATAAATCATATTGTTTAAAATCCTACCTCTTGTCTGTGTGTCATATTGTCTGCTGTTTTGTATGCACATTTAGAGGAAACTAGAGAGGTGGCTTCATTGACAAGTCAGGTCTGACTACTTAATTATTTCAAATACCTTGGTATATACTCCAGGCCTCTTCTTGTCTGTTTTTAAATCACTTCTTAAAACCCATCTCTTCTCCTTGGCCTTTGACACCCAGTAAGATGTCGACTTTATCTCCTTGTTTTCATTGCTTTGTATTGCGTGGCTTTTATTATTTTTTACTCATGTTTTGTGTCTTTTAATTTATTTTTGTATTTTATATGTAATTTTATTCTTCTGTACAGCACTTTGGTCAACTTTGGTTGTGTTAAAGTGCTTAACAAATAAAGTTGGATTGGATTGGATGCTGGATAAGTGGTGATCACTGCTGGATCAGTGGTCACTCGGGTTTAACAGCTGTAGAGACGTCAGAGGAATTTATGCCAAAAATGTCATTATCTATATATATTTACATTATAACACAGAACTAAAATTTATGGAGAGATTTAAATAATCAGTAAAGTTAAACTGATGTGCCGTGTGCATTATTGCGCACAGCTCTGTTAACTGAGACGCACGTATCGTTTCTTATAGTGCAGGTAATGTGATGTTTTCCTCATTAATGACATATTATTTCAGCCACCAGCAGCCCACCTGATATTCATCACAAGGTTTAGTTGTATGACCTGCACTGCCCAATCCACAGATTTCCAACGGGGTCCATGAATAAACCTGTGATCCGCCCATCATCACTGTGAACAAATCAAACGTGTGTCTGAGGATTAAAGTGTAATCAGTTCAGACATTTACATGATTAAAGTTATGGTGAATATAGTTTAGATCTACACTTGGAAAATAGATTGTGATTAATATGATTCACAGATGGCTTAAAATAAAGATATTATTAGGGCCCGAGCAGGAAACCTGCGAAGGCCCTATTGTATCTGTAAGGATTGTTTATTATTCTTTTTTGTCCTCCCAAAGGATCGCATATTTGGCGGCCTGAACATACCCCAAAACTCACCAAACTTGGAACATACGTCACATGTGGTGAAAAATTTGATAATTCAACATGATTGGGGGTGGGTGTGGCCAGGGGACTCCACAGCGCCACCTAACGTCGAGTCATGTGACCAAAAACCTTCTCGGATCGTCATGAAATGAATTATTTGTTGGAATTTTTGCTGCAACAGGAAGTCGGCCATCTTGAATGGCGTGAGGCGATTTTCAATTTTCTGACACTGTTTTCGGGACTTTAGGATGTTCGCAGACTCACCATATTTGGCCCGTAGCTTCTTTTTTTTTCACTTTAGTTTTTATTGATTTTTCACATTTTGTATGTGCATCCACCGACACACATACACACCACATCAGACAATACAGAAACCAAACAAAACCACACTGGAAAACAAAAAACAAAAGCAAGAATCAGCCCTGATGGGAGTTGCATTCCTTCTTGTTCATTCATTAGTTCTCTCAATTTCGTCCTCTGTGACTAATGTTCTTTCAATAGTCTTTGTCGCTGTTCAAGGTCCTGAAAAATGTCCATTTCAGCCATTTGTCTTCCAGCTGTGTTTCTTGCAATCTTAAGCGATGTGTCAATTTTTCCATTACATAGATTTCCTCTATTATCTCCATCCATTGTTCCCGAGTCGAAGGATCCACTCTAACCCATTTCCTCGTGAAAGCTTTTTTCCCAGCTATTAACAGTATTTTTACCAGGTACCTATCCCCTGCATGTACATCTTCCTCTGTGAGATTACATAAGTAGAGTAGCTTACAGCACATAGGGATCTCATATCTCAACACCTCTTGCAGAGTTTTATGTACCGTCCTCCAAAACAGTTGCACCTTATCACATTTCCAAAATATCTGATATAAATATCTGCATGATCTGAGCTTAATGCTCCACATTCTCTCCAGCATGATAGATTTTCATTCAGATATTCACTCTTGACCTTGGGCGTGATAAAGAATCTGATAAAATTTTTCCAAGAGAACTCCCTCCATAACCGCCAATTGGTGGTTGTTTGATGTATTTTCCACATATTTAGCCAATCATTGTCCAAAATTTTATGTTGAGCTCTGACTCTCACTTTTCTTTTATATAATTAGTTGTATTCTTGTTTATTGTCAATTTCTGGTACAGTGCTGATATTATTCTAATTTTGGTGTCCTTGTAAATACTAATTATTGTTTGTATCACACCATTCACTTCCATGGAGGGATCCATCTTGATTTCTTTCCTGTAATAGTCTCTTAGTTGTAAGTACCTGTAGAATTCGTGTTCACCCAGATCATATTTGTCTCTCGTCTTCTCTAAACTCTCCAGCACCCCATCGTTCTCTAGAGTGCACCATGCTGTAATTCCCTTAATTTCCCACTGTTTGAATCCCTTGTCATACCTGGCAGGCTTGAAATTACTGTCAGATGCAACCCACTTTAACAAATGAATGTCCTTATCTATCCCATAATTTTTAATAATTCTATACCATAATTCCAGAGTGAACAGTGTAATTGAGTCAATTTTATTCTTAATTTTATTGTATGTTTCTTTGTCTCCGATCACATTCTGAATTGGGCATCCTCCAAACTCTTTCTCCATTTCCTTCCACTTTGCTGTGTAGTCTGGTGTACACCAGCAGAGTAAATATCTCAGCTGGGCTGCAAAGTAGTATTCTTTCAGTCTTGGCAGACCCATTGCCACCTTGATATTGTTCTGTTCCAATTCACAAACTGGGTTTGAGGAACCTCCACTGGTAGAGAATGAAATAAATAGAGGAGCCTAGGTAGCACATTAATTTTGATTATTTCAATTCTCGAGTTCTCGAAATCTAGCGGCAGAGTGGCCCATCTTCCAATGTCTTTTTGTATCTCTTGGCTTATTTTGTCGTAGTTTTCTTTATATAGTTTAGATAATTCTTTACCCCCAGATATTTTATTTTCTTTAGGTTCCAATTAAGATGATATGAATCTTGAATCTCTTTTGATGGGGTGTAGTTAAGTGGTAGTATCTGTGTTTTCGAAATATTGATTTTAAATCCTGAGAGGTGTCTGTACGTTTCTAAAAGTTTCGTCAGTACAGGGAGTGATTTGTTCGGTTGTTCTAAGAAGGCTATGATGTCATCAGCAAAAGGTCCTATTTTATGTTCTGTTCCATTCACCATTACTCCCTCCAGTTCTTCATTCTGACGAACTGCTTGCACCAACGGTTCTACGAAAAGAGCGAACAAAGTGGGTGATAGGCAACAACCCTGTCTAGTAGATCTCTGCAAATTAATTTTATCAGTCAGACTTCCATTTATGTTAATTCTGGCGGTGGGCTGTTGGTATAGAGTCTTTATGCATTGTACTGATTTACTCCAAATCCAAATCGTTCTAACACTTGATACAAAAATCTCCAATTTACACAATCAAATGCTTTCTCCACGTCGATGCTTACTAATACAGTGCTTTGTTTTTTCTGTTGTGCTTCGTCTACGATATGCAAAGTTCTTCTGATATTGTCCTGCGTTTGCCGTCCGCTTATAAATCCTGTTTGATCTTCCTCTATAATTTCTGTTATGAAAGTATTCAATCGTTTTGATATAATTGTTGTGTATATTTTATAATCCACGTTTATCAGCGAGATTGGTCTGTAATTCCCACAGTGCTCTTTGTCTCTTCCTTGTTTGTGGACCACCAAGATGGTGGTATTCTATTGTTTTGAAGTGTCCAATTAAAAGAAGCCAAGAGCAGTGGTATGAGCTCATCTTTGAACATTTTATACCACTCTGCGGGGTAGCTATCACTGCCCGGAGATTTATTGTTTTTTAATGCACTTATTGCATCATTTACCTCTTCCTTTGTAATATCGGCCGTTAGCCTATCATTTTGAATATTACCGATCGATGGCAGGTCTAATGAATTTAGAAACACTCTCATTTCCTCTTCATCCGCAGAGTCGGGCTGTGAATATAGTTCCTTATAGTATCTCTGAAAGATTTTCTCTATCTCCTCTGGGTTGTGGGTTAACTCACTTGTATTTGGATCTCTAATTTTACATATGTTGCTTAGCACTTGTTGTTTTCATATTCGTTTCACCAGCAATTTAGTAGCCTTCGAGCCTGCTTCATAGTAGTTCTGTTTCAGGCCCGTAGCTTCTTACCCATGAGTACGTTAATTCAATACCACAACTGCCCTCATGTGCGGCACGACAGCTCAGTGGCGCCCCCCTTATGGCTTTTCCCATGTTGTTTTTTTCATTTCTATGCCTCGTACTTTATTTAACTTGTCTTACAGATTTAACGCCACAGACTTCACATTCACTAAGTATCACCTTCTGACCTTGATGATGACACCTTGTCAAAAGCTTTGTGGCAGTGGGTTAATTTCGATGACACCCTTATGGCTTTTCCCATTCTGTACGGACCCAATTTCTATGCCTCGTACTTCATTTAACTTGTCCTAGAGATTTAACACCACAGACTTCACAGTCACTCAGGATCATCCTCATACCTTGAAGATGATATGTTGTCAAAAGCTTTCACCTCCGTT
This sequence comes from Pagrus major, assembly GCF_040436345.1. Lineage (NCBI taxonomy): Eukaryota > Metazoa > Chordata > Actinopteri > Spariformes > Sparidae > Pagrus > Pagrus major. The sequence goes on from NC_133229.1 coordinate 3,323,462, forward strand.
ATACCTGGTGGGCGTAACGTTGTGCTCCATTTTGATGCTTCGCCATACGCAGGAAGTCCTTATAACTTCAACATACAAGTTCCCATCTGCATCAAATTGATCACACATGTAGAGGGTTCGCCCTGAATACACCTCTGCATCAATACTGTGTCATATCTATAGCGCCACCCACTGGACACAGGAAGTTACTGAATATGTCACTGTTGTGTTTTCAGTGACACATATCCCAATTAGGTAGGAAATTTCCACAGGCAACAGGCGAGCACACATCAGCTGCTGTCTGTGTCTATATTATAACCAATCCTGTCCTTAATACCTGTTTAAATATCTTTAAAGCGGACGGCAAACAGCTGGATGATGTCTTTATTTTGTCATAGGATGATCTCTGGAGACACTCTAACAGCTGGATATGCATCTGTTTTGCTGTCTGGTTTTGCAGTTTGTGTGAGTTTAGTTCCTGCTTCATACTCGCAGTTTCATCACTCATCGCACATGTCGGGATGTGATGCTCCTGCTCAGAGCCGGGTGTGGTGCCAAATAGGCTGTATAGGTAAATGCTAAGGGCGCCGTCATCCATGGGGGGCGCTGCAAACGGGGGGAGAAAAAAAAAAAACATCTATTTTTTACCAGTGCTATTACTACTATTATTTCGAAATATTACATAAGCAACAGCAACATAACTTCATAGCAAAGCCTATTAACTCCTACTGCCTTCTTCCACCTATGGAACATAGGTCAGTAATATCCTGTTTCAAAAAGATGCAGAAAAATTTGTCCACGTTTATTTACCTCCAGGCTGGATTATTATTGATTATTCCCTTTTATCAGGCTGCCCCAACAAGTCTCCAAAGACTCTCCACCTGATCCACAATCCTGTTGCGTGTGGACTGACGAGAACAAGTGTAAGAGATCATTCTCTCCCATATAAGCCTCTCTTTTCACTGGCTTCCTGTACAATAGAGAATAGAGAAAAGAATTTATCACCCTTCTCCTCACATACAAAGCACTTGCATAGCCAGAAAAAAAAACTGTGGGTGTGCCGCATTTATTTACTGTACAATACAGAGAAGGCAAGACTGATGATCACCTTTACAAAAACATAACCATACATTACTCCATATAGGCCTGCCGATAGCATAACACAGTATATGATATAATACAATATATAACATTACACTACACTATTATTATTATTGTTACTATTACTACTACTATTATAAATATTGTTTCTGCATATTCTGAACTTTGAATGGGAGCAGCTGTAACACAAACAATTTTCCCTAGGGGATAATAAAGTATTTCTGATTCTGATTCTGATATATTAAGTGCATTAGTTATTGCAGTTCACTCTCTGATTGTTTTAGCATCAGAGTGCAGTTATTCTTTACATAGGCTTTTCAAATAAAACAACACATGCCAGAAGTTCTCAAACTCAATACACAAAGGTCCACATTTGACTTTTATATAAGGTCAGGGGTCCAGAACAACTGGTGATAACAAAATACATTAAATCAATTCATTAACGTCACATGTTTCACATGTCATGTCTTGAGCAATTAATTGCAGACTCCATTACTACCCAAACACTAGTTTGGGTCCACCGCGTTTGTTTACTTCCCGTATCCAAGTCGAAAGCCAGTCGAGGACGCGCATTCAGTGTCATCCGACGTCACGTCCGCAGGACTGCGCGGGAAATTTGAGCCCGAATTGCAGTACATTATGCAGCAGACAGCCTGTTCAAGGCAATGGAGAGATACGTGGGTGGACTCATTCTTTTTGGTTTTGAACGCTTCATCACCCATTAGCATTAAAAATCTTAAAATGCATGTTTATAATTTCACAGATCCTGCCCCAAGTTCCTTTAAAAATGCAACTACTATGTATATATGTATACATATACATAGTAGTTGCATTTTTTTTATTTTAGCATTTATCAGATGTGCTGCATTTAAAGAACAAGAGAGTTATTGCAGATGCTAAGGAAAGTCAGAATTTGCGATTTTTAACAACCTTTGTGGCCATTCTAACATACAGTATATTTCTGAGTTCATGAGGTGCACATGAACACACCATGACACCCCTGTCAGCACACATTCTCTCCACACTCCTTTTCCACATGAAACGATGTAGATTTCAGAGTTTAAGAAGTGTACCTGAATGCACCATGAAGTTCCTCTGAGTGTGTCAAACTCTAGCATAGACAGACAGCAGAGGAGAGAAGCAGAGATAAAAATCTACAGTGATAAATGGCACCAAAACACGACAGAGATGCTTAGCATAGTTTTTTTGTTTTGTTTTGTTTTGTTTTGTTTTTTTATTATGAAATGACGTCCACTAAAATGTCAGTGTGGCAGCAAGCTGTACCAGATATATTTGTCAAGGGAAAATATAACCACATTTGTCTGACGTTTGTCGCAGCTCAACAGCCTGCTCTTCGTTGGTGGTTCAGATATGACCTCATGTCCTGTCTGGAAATATCTCAGCTCAGTATATTTTCAGTATACAGATTGTATCTGTGGCATATAAAGAATGCAGATAGTAAAGAATGCAGATATAATTTTCTTAATTCTCTGTATATTCTGGTAATATTTTAAGCATACATGTTTTGTTAATAATATTCCAGCAAGTGGGCTGATTAGTTCTGCACACAGAGATATAGCTTCATGGAAATATGACATCAGTATACAGGGATGTATTACTCCCTACTTTGACCTTTTGTCATCTAAAGTACAGTACATTACTATAACAGATTATTGACCCCGTTTTAGTCAGATATTCAGATCCTATTGATACTGATATATAATATAATTAAGTTAAAAAATCTATAGATCTTTTATAACTAATTCTTCAGTACAGATGACTTCTCATAATTTCTCAAATGTAAAGAGTTTTGTCTGTGTGCCCCAAATTTGATGAAATATCAAATGTACTGTCTTTCTCCTTCTTATCCAAAAAGAGGACTCACTGCTGACACCAGGTGGAGTCACACCTTAAACTGTCCTGATGGTGCCACAGAGAGGCAAAGGAATGAACAGCAGCAGATCTTTGACCTGACACAATGAGTAAATTATGTTGTCTATATATGCTAAACTTGTCACCTACCCAGTTAAGATGAACCATAAACCATGTCATAAATTATGTGATTTATTGCTTTATGTGCTGTTTTTAAGTCTGAAGTGTGCCATTATGGCAAACCCAGTTAAGGCTAGCTTAGCTAATTAGCTCACGTAACTCAGATTTGAGTTAATAAAGCTCTTTGGACGGGGTTTATTCCAGTCTGGGAGGTGGGGAGATTTTTAAAAATGCTCCGGTTGATCAGCATTAGTTAGCTGCACTGGTCAGTCATTTCCTGGACAGATATGTTGTTAATAATAGAGTAATAATTGCAGGCGTAATTAAGGCTGTTCTCACTCATTTTAGCCCTGTTACTAGCAGATTGTGTTTACATCTGGGCAAATTAATGCCATTTAAAGTATGCAGAATAAGCTATTGACAATAGACCTGTTTCAATAGCAGTGAAGGTATACATGTATCACTTGATTACTTATGTATACTATACTGAACAAAACAAAAACAAAAAAATGTGAGTATTCTCAGGCAAGTTCAGAAGAATTTTTTTTCTTCGTTTTTTATGGATGTAAATTTGCAATGTAAAAATCAGAAATGTCATCATACTGAAAGATGCAATGTGTTTCATGTTTTTAATTTTTATTTCGTCCAGTTCATTTCTCAGGGACAGTGCACAATAACAGATATTACTGTAAATGTGCCAAAATTAGCTTTTAAGCTCATCAACCTAAAATCAAAAAAGTTGAAAAACAACAATCTTGTAAGGCATCTAAATTACAGAAAAAGGACATTTCATCAACTTCAACCCGCACTCCACTGTGGAGGCTTTTGACTTCTTCCACTACGTGTCCTTACAGAAACTGGTTAAAATCCCATTTGGAAAGGGTTATGGTTAGGGTTAACCCTAACCCTAATTGCAATATATTCTCCCTTTCTCTGTAATGTTGATCTGAATGGGGCTTAACTTGACTAAGTGTCCCCAATTTATTTCAAAATATTAAAGAGGTCATATTAAGCTTTTTGTGTTTGGGAATTACTGTCTCCCACAGAAAACACTGCTCCTGCACTGCCTGAAATGCCTGGTTTGGAGTCGAGGCTTTACTTCCGTAACTTATGTAACACGCGTTGATATATATTTATTATAAAATATATACACTCCAGTCAGTCAGAAGACATACTGTTGCTACTGCTGTAGCAGTGTTATTTTAGACCACACAAGTTGCTCGACATGACCTGCCCTACTCTACCTCTGATTGGCTACGTCCTGCCTGCTAAGTAATGTGCAAGTGCAACTCTTACCAAAGATTGAACAGAGGCGAGATGTCTCACTCTGTAGCTAAAATGGAGTGTTCAAGACACAGTGTGTAAAGGGATGCTGCAGCAATGCACCATATGAGAAAAATAATAAATAATAATAATAAATAATGAAATATAAAAGTATGAACCTGAATATCAGCATACTATGACCTCTTTAAATCCTAATACGTTACATTAAAGTTAAATGCATCTTTGTTCTTTCTTCTTACAGCTAATCCACAAGTGATGCCAATCTGATTCGGGGTCAGCCTGTCATCCTATCCTGCTGCCTGCCTAAAGTAAGAATAAATACAGTTTTACATTTAATTTAGCTGAATATTTTGTCAAATACTGACTATGGTCCACACACAATCAGCTTTTAAAACTCAATAAATGTACACATTTTTCTTTTTGATAAGGGCTCTCAGTGTTTCCGCATTAATTAAAGGAGTACACTTACCTGCCTTACGTTCATGCACACCCTGAACTCTTTTGTCTTGATGACGTAAGATATGGTTATCTACTCACCAGTGGGTGAAGTGTTGCAATTGTGGTGCAATTATGGTAGTCCAGGACAGAGTGGCTGTCTGAGAGCAGGACAAGCATGGTACGTATTTGAGGTACGTGGTGATGGGTGATGGGCTGGTGCAATCATTGGTGTAGAGTGTGTACAGGAATGTGCTCAGCACACAACTCTGCGGTGGTCCGGTGTTAGTGGTGAGTGTAGGTGATGTGGTTGTGCCGATCCACACCACTCCCAGCCTGTCAGTGAGGAAATTGTAATGAGGTGGATCAGAGGTGGTGAGATCAGAGTTTCATTGGCTAATTTTTGTTGTGAATTGGCGCTATATAAATAAAATGTATGCTTTGCTAGATGAGCCTGCGGTTCTGGTTTCCCAGTTTCTTTAAGAATTAAGATTTGCTCAATTAGCTCAACTAGCTTACAAGAGCAAGTGTTTCATGAGGGTCTCTGACATTCCATTCCTTACTCAGGAATGGAATGTCAAAGGTTTAAGGACCAGCTTAAAGAGAGCAAGGTTTTTTCCCCACTTAAAATCCTTATATATTTTTATACAACTAACTCATAAAACATATGGAGCAGTGGAGGTTGAAATGTAGTTGGATATCATAGGTATAACAGTCAACCTTTTCTTCTAAGGCTAGAGGTGTAGCCATATTAATCCATCAAAATGTCCCATTTGATCATATTTCAGACATCTCTGACCCAAACGGTCGTTATCTCATTGCCGCAGGCCACATTATGACAAGACATGTAACTTTCTTAAACATATATGCACCCAATTTTGACGATCCCATATTTTTTAGTAAAGTTTTTAATCTTATCCCAGATTTGACAGCAGCTCACTTAATTGCAGGAGGAGACTGCAGTGCTATTCTAGACTGCTTTATTGATAGGCTTTCCACTCGTCTTACTACTCCGTCTAATTCTACCACCACCCGGAATAATCTGAATTGGTTCTAGGAATCTTGTTGATATCTTACAGCACCTGACTGAGAGAGATTACTCCCCCTTTTCGCATGTGCATAAATCAAATACAAGAATTGACTATTTCCTGATAGATGCAAAATAGACTTCAGATATAATTTCTACCAAATTAAAATTTTTGATCACAGCCCGGTTGAACTAAAAATAGATTTTGGCAGAGCAAAGCCCTTATTTAACTGGCTATTTACTCCATTATTACTTAATGTAACTGCCTCCACTTTGTGGGAAGCCTTCAAGGCTGTTCTGTGAGGACATATTATAGTCTGAGGCAAAACTGAAGAAAGACAGACAGAATAAGCTGTCAGAAATCACCGCTTCGCTGTCCGTGCTTGAAAGTGACTACAGAACTATTGTCTCAACTTCCAAGCTGAATGATATACTTCAATTGAAATTCAAATATAATTCTATTCTTTCCAACCAAGTGAGTAAGATGCTGAAAAGCAAAAACCCTGAAAAGGGTAAAACACAAACACTTTGAACTGACTGACAAGCCAGATAAGTTATTGGCACACCAGCTTAGAAGCATTCAGACTAGCAGAACGATCCATAAAATCAAAACCAAAGCAGGAATCATTTCCACAGACCCAAAAGAGGACCTTTACACGGCAAATATCACTGTTGGCACCACACAATTTTCTGAATTCCTTTGCGTTCTCCACCTATCGAAACTGAGCCCCTCAGCACAAGCAGACTTCAATGCAAACAAAATGCTAGAGGAAGTTGCAGAGGCAATACATTCTTTCCCAGATGGGAAAGCCGCTGGCCCAGATGGATTTAGCACAGTTTTACCAAGCATTCTCGGACAAGGTTTTGCCCATCATGTTGAGGATGTTTAATCATTCTATTGCGACCAATCGACTCCCTGAATCTTTATATTCAGCTTACATCTGAAAAAAGATAAGGATGAGACCGATCCAGCCTCATGCTGTCCTATTGCCCTTCTCGGATGTGATCTAAAGGTGTCTACTAAAACACTCGCAAAAAAACTTAATTAATGTATTGAAAAAATTATTAATTACAACCAAACTGGATTTGTTCCAGGAAGAATTTCCTTTTCTAACGTTAGATGACTGATGAATATAATGTACTCCAGATTCGACAAAGATTCTAACATTTCGGTTCTAGCTCTTGATGCCCAGAAAGCCTGCGATCACATTGAATGGAAGTTCATTTACGATATGATACAACGATAAAGGAGTTCGGCTTGGGTGATAACTTTGCTTCCTGGGGCGAAATGCTTTATGCCTCTGCAACGGCTTGACTCCCATTCAAACTATTATTATTATTATAATAGACTATCGTAGATATTATTGCCCATACCTCTTTCTTCGTCTCTCTTTCTTTCTGTCTTTTTCTCTCTCTTTCAACCCAACCGGTCTACACAGATCACCTACCTCCTGATTACAACATTCCTGCGGCAAGGTTGCTCTCTGAACCTATTATTTGCGATTGCTTTGGAGCCTTTTGCTATTAGTGTAAGAAATCATCCTTCTATTGTTCTGTTGATCTTAGGTAATGTTGATCATCACATGTCGCCTTATGCAGATGATGTGGTTTTGTTTCTCTCACGTCCAGAAGAATCCCTGCCTCCCCTGTTAGACCTCATTAAAACATTTGGTGTACTTTCTGGTTGCACTGGGACAAAAGTGAATTCTTGCCTCTTACAGGAGACTTGGACTCAAATTTTGTTAAAAACTTCCCATTTCACATTGCTACAGATAAGATTAGTTATTAGATTCTATTTTCCTTCCTTTTGCGTGGGGGTTTAAAGTGCATTGTATCTCTGAAAAACATATAACTAAGCCCACACTACATATACATTGAAAAAGGGTCTTAGATCTTTTATGTAATTTAAAGTGAGGTGAATGTGCTTAATTTGCAACATTTGTAAAGATTCAGGTGACATGGAGTAGGATAGCACCATGCGGACCGCATGGCTGCTATTGGTCAATTTCTTTGCAGCTTTGCAGGCGATAGAGAGAATGGATTTATTTGGTTCCTTTTGCTCTTCACATTGTGTAGGTCGTACTATTGGGCCATAACCACCATCTAAATAATGTTAATAATAATGATCAATCTTTCAAATCGTGGACCATAGCTTTAAATCACATTAAACCAGATTGAGTTGATTTCAGAGTGTGGTTTTCTGGTGACAGATGTATAAAAACTTTTTTATTACACATTTTAATTATCATGCTTTGTTTTACTCTGTAGTGCAGATAAGGGAGTAGCAACTCATTTAAAAGCAGTCATCGGAAACAGCCTTCAAAGTAAAAGTTGGGCGTTTTGAAGCGTGTTGGCCGCAGCTGTCAGTTTAAGGAGAGCGAAATGAAATAAATACAACCTAACAACAAATAGCCTAAATAATTTAGATAATTTATAACTGTTATACAGTGATACGGTGGCCGACAAGGGAAAACGCACAGCAACGGCCAAACGCTGCAAATACATAAATGATGCAGAACCAAAGACACACAAAACACATGCAACAACAAAATGCTGCAAATACAGAAAAGATGCAAAACCAAAATGACACAAACCCCCAAAAGGCACGGGCGGCATCAGAGACAGAGGAGGCTGCTGAGGCACCGGCGGCATCAGAGACAGAGGAGGCTCCAGAGGAGGCTGCTGAGGAGGCTGCTGAGGAGGCTGCTGAGGCACGGGCGGCATCAGAGACACAGGAGGCTGCTGAGGCACGGGCGGCATCAGAGACACAGGAGGCTGCTGAGGCACGGGCGGCATCAGAGACACAGGAGGCTGCTGAGGCACGGGCGGCATCAGAGACACAGGAGGCTGCTGAGGCACGGGCGGCATCAGAGACACAGGAGGCTGCTGAGGCACAGGCGGCATCAGAGACAGAGGAGGCTGCTGAGGAGGGTGCTGAGGCACGGGCGGCATCAGAGACAGAGGAGGCTGCTGAGGCACGGGCGGCATCAGAGACAGAGGAGGCTCCAGAGGAGGCTCCAGAGGAGGCTCCAGAGGAGGCTCCAGAGGAGGCTGCTGAGGCACAGGCGGCATAAGAGACAGAGGAGGCTCCAGAGGAGGCTGCTGAGGCACGGGCGGCATCAGAGACAGAGGAGGCTGCTGAGGAGGCTGCTGAGGCACGGGCGGCATCAGAGACAGAGGAGGCTGCTGAGGAGGCTGCTGAGGCACGGGCGGCATCAGAGACAGAGGAGGCTCCAGAGGAGGCTGCTGAGGCACGGGCGGCATCAGAGACAGAGGAGGCTGCTGAGGAGGCTGCTGAGGCACGGGCGGCATCAGAGACAGAGGAGGCTGCTGAGGAGGCTGCTGAGGCACGGGCGGCATCAGTGACAGAGGAGGCTGCTGAGGCACGGGCGACATCAGCGACAGAGGACGCTGCTGAGGCACGGGCGGCATCAGAGACAGAGGAGGCTCCAGAGAAGGCTGCTGAGGCACGGGCGACATCAGCAACAGAGGACGCTGCTGAGGCACGGGCGGCATCAGAGACAGAGGAGGCTCCAGAGGAGGCTCCAGAGGAGGCTCCAGAGGAGGCTGCTGAGGCACGGGCGGGATCAGAGACAGAGGAGGCTGCTGAGTTAGCTGTTGACGAGGGCGGCATCAGAGACAGAGGAGGCTGCTGAGGCTGCTGAGGCTGCTGAGGCACGGGCGGCATCAGAGACAGAGGAGGCTGCTGAGGAGGCTGCTGAGGCACGGGCAGCATCAGAGACAGAGGAGGCTCCAGAGGAGGCTGCTGAGGAGGCTGCTGAGGCACGGGCGGCATCAGAGACAGAGGAGGCTGCTGAGGAGGCTGCTGAGGAGGCTGCTGAGGCACCGGCGGCATCAGAGACAGAGGAGGCTGCTGAGGAGGCTGCTGAGGAGGTTGCTTAGGCACGGGCGGCATCAGAGACAGAGGAGGCTCCAGAGGAGGCTGCTGAGGAGGCTGCTGAGGCACCGGCGGCATCAGAGACAGAGGAGGCTGCTGAGGAGGCTGCTGAGGCACCGGCGGCATCAGCGACAGAGGAGGCTCCAGAGGAGGCTGCTGAGGCACGGGCGGCATCAGCGACGGAGGAGGCTGCTGAGGAAGCTGCTGACGAGGGCGGCATCAGAGACAGAGGAGGCTGCTGAGGCACGGGCGGCATCAGAGACAGAGGAGGCTGCTGAGGAAGCTGCTGACGAGGGCGGCATCAGAGACAGAGGAGGCTGCTGAGGCTGCTGAGGCTGCTGAGGCACAGGCGGCATCAGTGACAGAGGAGGCTGCTGAGGAGGCTGCTGAGGCACGGGCAGCATCAGAGACAGAGGAGGCTGCTGAGGAGGTTGCTTAGGCACCTGCGGCATCAGAGACAGAGGAGGCTGCTGAGGCACGGGCGGCATCAGAGACAGAGGAGGCTGCTGAGGCACGGGCGGCATCAGAGACAGAGGAGGCTCCAGAGGAGGCTGCTGAGGCACGGGCGGCATCAGAGACAGAGGAGGCTCCAGAGGAGGCTGCTGAGGCACGGGCAGCAGTAGAGACGCTGGAAGTTGGAGACCCGCTGGCAGCTGCAGAAAGTGGGGAGACTGCAGAGATGGAGGAAGCTGCAGTATTTATGGAAGCCAGGGAGACAAAGCAAAGATATTTTAACTGAAAACTGTGAGAAATAAATTTGCATGTAAATGACATGACAAATCCTGTCTGGTGACGGTGCGGCCACAATAACAGCAATGGTGATGTGGCGTTTTGACACAGCCTCGCAGGCACCTGTACATTTTATAACCTGCAAACAAATAGAAATTGCATTTACAAACAATTTGTCCAACTCCATCAAAAACATGGAGTAGAAAACAAAGGATGTAACCTCATGATCCAGTTTGGCCAAATAATTTATGTTGCTCTGACAAAAACCTGATGGCACATAGTTAACCCCTCAGTAGAAACCCATACAAATGGCTTTCTCTGCACTGTATTAGTTCAGTTCTTTATACATAATATTTAGTAAGCTAGTAGAGTGGCTGTTTATGGCCTGTTCATCTGTTCAGGGTGATGTGCATTTATTCATTAAGAAACTGTAACTTTTGTGACTGTAGGAAGTACGTGTTTGAATGTAAATTTGAACAATAACTTCAACCAAACTAATGGTACAACACAAATGCTTGTGGACAAGCTCTCAATTACTGATATGGCCCGTTCATGTCACCGTCGACCTGGTAATAATAATCAAAAGTATGCTATTACTCATTTTAAACTGCTGCACTAGACCACGCTGAGAATAATGTTTTTCAATGAGCAGGTTAATATTATAGCAGAGTCACAATTTCTAAGTTACATTTCATCACATTGCTGGCTACGTTACAACACCCACTAGCTTAGATCCACTCTCTGAAACTTTGCTAACGTTACGCCATTTTGCTGAGTTTAAAGCAACGGGCCGGCCTCGTTCTGTTTCTCCACTTATATTTAATACTATGGATAAATATAGCCTATATCTTACTTGCTTAGTCCATCGCTGAATACAACTATATATTATATACATTTATTTATTTATTAAATAAATTACACTGACACTTACAGACGGCCAAAAAAACGGCCAAAAACGGATAACAACCAAATCCGTGTATCATTCGTTCATTCGTTTTTCAAAATAAAACCAAAAATAAGAAAACGAAAAAACAATTCCTTTTCTCAGTATTCGTTTCCTAAACTAAAATGAAAAAACGGATAACGACTCGTTTTTTTCAGTTTTCGATTTTATGCTCAAATGAATAATGGAAAAAACGGATAACGAGCGTTTCCCGTTTCATGTTGCAAGCATTTGGTACCTACACCGGAAATTACCGTCACCCGGAAGTGGCCTGGAGCAAAGCTAACGTTAACGTTAGTTTCCGAGCACCTCTGAACACCGAACTGCTGCAGCGTGGTAGAAATCTCGGCATGCGTTTTACCATCCTCAAAAAGCTGTCCAATTATATCTGCATGATCCTCAAGTCCTGCCATTATTTTTGTTTTGCGCGCCCTCGCAGTACAGAGACAGAGACGGTCACTTCCGCTTCCGGCTCATTGAACTTTTTTCAGATCAAAATGGGATAAAACATGAAACGGGAAACGCTCGTTATCCGTTTTTTCCATTATTCATTTGAGCATAAAATCGAAAACTGAAAAAAACGAGTCGTTATCCGTTTTTTCATTTTAGTTTAGGAAACGAATACTGAGAAAAGGAATTGTTTTTTCGTTTTCTTATTTTTGGTTTTATTTTGAAAAACGAATGAACGAATGATACACGGATTTTTTTCTGTTTTTCATGTGAGCACAAAATCGGAAATCGAAAAAACGAGTCGTTATCCGTTTTTTCATTTTGGTTTTGGACCCAAATACTGAGAATAGGAGTCGTTTTTTTATTTTTGGTTTTATTTTGAAAAACGAATGAACGAACAAATCACGGATTGAAAATAAATGTCATAAATTTATCATCGTTATCGTGGAGAATTTTATCAGGAAAATTATTGAGATTGTTTTATCTCCTAGCCCTATTATGGATGTATTCTATGCGCTCATAATAAAGTACTTGTATAATAAAATAATAATTAATTTTTTTTTTTTTTTTAAATAAAAAAGTAGAAAATGAATTAAACACCAATCCTTTTTATTTTTGCCGATCTGATGAATGAAATGCTTTGAATATGGCCACTCATTGCCAGGAGAGTATAAGGCTGTGGTCACAGACATGTGGATGTAACATTCGCCTCCCATTCTATCTACGAGAAAGGACAAAAACCAAACATTTGCACGCGGTTGCGAAGCAAATCCAACTTTGGGGAACTTTGACTGGCGAAATTGCAGCCATGTCCTACACAGTCCAGATTCAGTCCTGCTAGGTGATTTTCATTTGCCTGCATTCGTGTTTGTTTGACTGCAACCTAAATGGGGCAGAGAAACTGGTTTCATGTGCCAGACTTTAAACTTCCACTACTGTATTTTCATGTCGAGATTATTGAACTATACTTTTTTCTGTTCTACTTTTGTAATGACTACTGCTTGTGATCAACCAATTCTGGACATCTGCAGCCGAAAGCACTTCTAGTGAAAGATTAATTTCTGTTTGTGAAATAAAAGACCATTAACAAATCCATCATTGTATTAGTATAACTTTATAAAAAAATTCAAAATTAACAAATCATTTGTAATAATTTACCTTTGGAGGTAACTGCAAAAAAGTGTTTTGACATTATCACTTAAAGACGTCAAATGATCAGATAGAGTATTTCTTTAAAAAAAGCATTGATTGACACTTGACACTTACTGACCACATCCTCAGTGTGATGTTGACTGGCTACCTAGATTTCATCTTGATCATTTGTCATTTTAAACAGAAACACAAAAACAAAGCAATTTAACTGACACAGTAGTACAAAAAAATGGAAAATATGAATGTACCATACAATGCCAAAATGACAAATGTTACCAGTGCAACTGCAAGCATCTGTGTGCATATCCAGTGTCAAGCTACAAGAAGGGCTAAACTACCTGCACAAAATCCAAAAATCAACATTGAGACATACTTTGTGGCACCAGAACCAAATGAGCAGAGAATAACCAAAAGGCATAATTATTCTTTAGCCTAGAAGTCAAACAGGGATCTAAAAGATGGGCAGGCAGAGTTTAGTCATTCAAAATGGGTAACTAATGTATAAAAAAACAAACTCATCCTTTGGCTTTTGAGAGCAGTGGCTGTTAACTGCTCATAGAACTGGACTGAAAGGTATAAACCACAGTGCCCACATACAGAAAAAACAAACATCTGTGGGGCTACTGATGTTTAGCTGACAGCTGTTTCCTTGGGATACATTAATTTATCAGTTCATGCTTACATCAGTCAAAACATACACAGCCATAGTGCATCCACCATCCCTATTGTTTGTTCTTTGGTACATTTACAGCATGTCATCTTCTCCTCCTCCGTACATGTCTGCCAGTTTCTTGAAGCGGGGTCCCCACTCATTGAGGCAGTTGTAGTCCTGGTCTCCGCTGCTCGACGAGTTCAGAGAGGAGAGGCTTCCTGCATCAGAGCCACCTCCTTCATAGTCAAACACCAGCAGGGAGTCGTAGGGGGGCGCTGTCGGGTCATTGTCAGCTGCCTTCAGGTTCTGCAGAGGAGCAGAGTATATACTCGATGTTATCATTTCATAGAACCTGTCTTCTCTTATATGCTGCAGAATCAAGTCAGGAAAGATGCAGATAGAGAGGATGATGCATCAAGTATCAAACCAAATCAAATTAAAACAGGGCTTAATGTACCCTGGCGTGGTGCTGGCTTTCCGACATATGACTATTTTAGAAAGAAAAAAAAAGTCGAGATAGGATTTGTTTTTGATGTGGTATAACCAATCATCTTCAGCGAAGCAAAGATTAGTTCAACCTACTGATGTATGAGGCCGACAAACGAGTGCTAGCCAATCAGAGGCAGAGTAGGCAGGTCTTGCCAAGAAACATGAGTGTGGTGTGGTAGCCCTGCAACTCGCCTCAAATAGAAGCAACGTTTATTAAACCTGGCAAAGATACAACCTTACTTGAGGGAGCAGTTAAGAACAAATGGCGCTTGGATAGAGGAAATGGTGGAGATGGGAAACCGTACAGAACTTGGTGCCACGAATTGAGGGAGCCGGGTGCTTGCTTCTGCAGCGTGTGTTCGAAGAAGCTGCTGGAATGTGCTCACTTGCCATAAATTAGATGCCAGCCATAAAGCTTCGGCCGTGCACTCTGTCATAGGAGTACGTAACCGGAAACGAAGGCTACAGCTGCCACTGCGCCTTCAATGACCGACTGTGTTTGCGACCACAAAATGTGTGTGTACGTTCATAGCAGAAGGAAGCACTTCATAAGTTTCAAGTTGTCATCTTGTCACTTTAAAGTTGCAGTTGTAAACAATACTGCAGTCATTCACATGCGAACTTTTAATCTGTATCAGATATTGAATCTTTGACTCACATCATCAATGAAGTTGCCAATTTCCTCCGGATTGGCAGGGCGAGGACGGTACTGAGGAGCCGGCATGAAGTTTGGCACCACATCGTTCCTGAACACCTCAGGGCGGTTATCCAGACCACGATGGAGAACACTCAGATCATAGTCCTGAGGGAGAACATGTTTGGGTTGAGCAAAAGCTTCTGCATTTTCATTTGAACAAAAACATCTGTTAGTGCATTTAGTACAGTGTTTCTCAAACTTTTTCAAACCAAGGGCCACTTAACCAATAAAAAAAACTTCACAGACCACCCAACTTCCAAATTTTCCCCAAATCAAGTGGCCTAGTTCAACAGTATATTACACATTAGAGCCTGATTAGATGAATGTCCTACAACATAGCATAGCCTACTCACTCATCATGGTCTCTGTTGCCATCTTAATGTGAACAATTGTGCTGGTTTTTCTGAGACATCGGTGAAGCAGTGTCTGGCTCCAAATTGGAGAATTTCAGTTTCACAAAACCCACTGCACTAATTCTTTTTGGAAAATATTTTCTCACCGACATACTTGTGTCACGCAGGCAAATGTCTCAAAAACAGTCTGGCTACATTGCTGAAGTATAAAAACACAGCAAAACAGCCAATAAAACAAAATAAAAAAAAGTTGAATTTACATCTGAGTTAATTTAACATAAAAAAAACCCCCATCTGTTCTACTCAATATACTTGAATTAAATCTGACATTTTTATGACAATGCAAGGTACAATGCAAAAACTAAAGATCCAACCAAAACCAAGTATAACAATATTGTATTTAGATTCATGATCTGGTTGGTCTTATTTTTAGTATTACTAAGAATTGTATTTTAATTTCACTTAAAGGAGCACTTTGTAGTTTTGGGGAAGAATTTTAAATCAGAAGAGAAAGATCCTCTTTGACTGATTTTTTAAACAAAACTAAATAATCAAACTTTGTTTTCATGACTGAATAAACAATCTGACCTTAAAGAACAACACATTTTATACTGTTTTACTTTGTTTATATGTGGCGGACCCTGCCACCTTTCTATCTTCAAAAAGTGTTCTGGGACCTTATTTAAATCTGAGAACAGCTTGTTTATTCAGTTATGGAAAAAATAAATATTTCTGAGTTTGTATTATTACCTCATTAATATTGTAAATATTACAATTCTGAGTTTGAATTTCTACATAGTGCCCCTTTAATTCAAGTAAATGTTTTGTGAGCAACTTTGTTGTTTTTTTGTAACTAGATACAAGGGACATGTCCTATATATATATATATATATATATATATATATATATATATATATATATATATATATATATATATATCATATATATCATATATATATATATATATATATCACATGTGATATATATATATCACATCCCAACATATATCAAATAAATAACAAAAATGGTTTGAAATAAACATTACATACTCCCCCTATTCGTTTGGAGCAGGTGGCTGGGAATTACAAAATGCTCCTTTAAGATGAAAGAAACTGCCTTTGAGGACAATTTAAAAAAGCAAGTAAATAAATAATTGCATTTTATTAAGAGGTTATGTATTCAACTTATTGTAAAGCCACAGAAAGCATTAATGTTTTAAGCCCCAATTTAAATGAGCTGACAGTTTTAGCAGACTGTTTTAGCAGACCTCAGGTTTTCAGTAAGCCTATTCCACAGGTGGGGAGCATACACTAGAAATTAAAAGCTGCATCACCTTGCTTGCAGCTAACAGTGAACATGTCAATGTCTTTTGCCCCGTCTGCTTTCACATCTAGAAGCTGCTTAAAAAAGCAGGGATGTTGTTGGACTTGTGTTTATTTATTTATTTAGTTAATGTTTGGAGAACGTCTGAATGATGCTGTCTGATATGTGTTAGCATATCAGACGTTGTCACCTGCAGAGTGAAAGCACATGCTTCTCAGCATGTTCATCAAATCAAACATTGGCCCAGATTTCTGCTTTCTAACTACAGGATGCATTTTTTAACGACTTCCTGCTGATCTCTGCCTCTCTCCACGATACTCTTGACGTTAGCCTAGTGTTCACAAACGATTCAATGCAAGAGAGCGATGTAAATAAAAAATCCACATAAGTTGCAATCTCCCCATTATGTTCAGTCACTGCTCAATGCTCACACTACAGTCATGTCATCTCAAATGTAAAAAACGAATGGAGACAACTCGCTGTAGTAACGTTAATACTCTCACCTGAGGAAAAAAAAAGAAGCAGAGAAACAAGTCTGGTTGATTAAATGGCCGTGGAGAGGCGGTCAACATAGCTGTCCAATCTCCGGTGAGAACAGGAGGCGTTATTTTCTAACCAGTCAACAGAAGTATGCTAGCTAACGTTAGCCGCTAGGGTTATTTACCATTGCGTTGTTGAATTCTTGATATCAATCACGTCTGAAATTTATTGAGGCTACCTCCATTGAGTCTGGAGCAGTTCAGGAGGTTTAAGACTGGATCTGTGCACCCCTCACATTACCAGATAATCTGGGCCGACCTCCAGGACCAACCAAGCTCTCCACCCAGATTTGTCCTCCAATTGTCTGGAGGGGCAAATCAGCCCCATACGCCTGTAGTCTGAGTCCGGCCCTAGTATCAAGACATTACTACACATAATAGTGGGTCGGTTTTTACCCTTAGGACATAAGTACCTGATCGTCCTCTCCACCTCCCTCTTCGTCATAGTAATAGATGTTGTCTCTGATATCATCATCCTGCAGTAGAGGCTCCTTCTTCTCCCCTCTTCTCCGTCTCGCGAACAACAGCAGCAGCAACACCACCACTGAACATACAGGGAACAAACAAAGCATATGATAACACACCCACATGATTCAGTCACCACAAGTCAACCCGTTTCTACCAAGCAGAAAAACAAAAGCTAAGGTCAAGTGGTGAGAACTGAGCCCATTAGCAGAAGAGTTAACCATAGTTACTTTTATTGTTAACAATGAAGCAAACCAACACTGAATGTACAGCATCTTCTAACAGGTATAATGTTGGTATCAAAGCCCGCCATGTCATATTCCTGTGCGCCATAGGGCTCAACAATTAACCAGCCTTATTCTTCAAACCTGTCAGTGTAGGTATATACTGTCTGCCTACATTAACTCATCACAATAACGTAGGTGTATGAAGCCCAAATTAACATTACATAATCATAATACTGAAATGTACGGCTCATGTTATTTGGCAAAAACTGTACAGCAGTTTTGAGATCACTGGAGCATTCAGAGCTTTTGTCACTGCCCACAGCTGGGCAGCGTCATACAGACCCAGGTTGATTGTATTCTAACTGCAACGTAATCATCCAGTTGCAGGTTAGGATTTTTATTTGGTATTGCTGAACTATGAGTGAAATATCTTACAGGATTGCGACCAAAGTTGGGAGCCAAAGAGAGAATTCATTTGCATCACAAGTTATAGTTCACATCTCCAGTCTGAGGAATTATTATAAAACATTCTTCCATGATTAAGCTCGATCAATTATAAAACTTACTGAGCAGCAAAAGGATTGCTCCCAGTATTCCGAGGATTATAGGCAGTGGGGGGCCTGCCTCACGTATGCTGCAGCTCACTTGTTCCCCTTTGCAGTCACACACTTCAGCCTGGACGGTGCTGGTCTGCCCTAGGCCCCGGTTGTCTGAAACCCTCAGGACCACAGTGTATATTCCTCTCTCCAGCTCAGTGGCTAAATTCAGAATGATGCTCGTTTCTGCAACAAAGAGGAAAATACAGGAACATTTATTTATAACCAATAATTCCATTAAGGACCTCTGAGTTTCACCTGGGACTTGCTATGTGATTGCATGGCATTAGTTTGTGGCTTGCTATATGCAAAAATAACTTCACCAAGTAGCACAAAAGGTTTCATTTCCAATTGTAAAATTGTAAAATTTTACATACTAGACTCGTTCATCCTAGCCGTCCAGTTGTTCTTCGACATGCCCTGTAAGGAGACGCTGTATGGAGCAGCAAAGCCTTCTCCATCTTTATCCGTTACTAGCAGCAGCTGAGGAGCCGGCTCCTTGTTACACAGCTGAGAAAACAACAGATTCAAGCAACTATTTATCTCACATTAGCTTTTGGTTACAATTACTTCTTAGGTTAGTATTTAATTACTGATTTGAATTTATTTATTTAGTCTTAAACAGCATTTCTTTGAATCACACAAAACCCAGTCAATGTGAATCTTATATTTTATCTGGATTAAAATTAGTCAAAAACATGACAACTGTTAAAATGTTTGGGAAAGGAGACGCACCATGATTGAACGTTTCCCAATGGTGGGTGCATTGTCATTGACATCTTCAAGCTGGATCACCAGAGTACCAGTTCCTGTGGCTGGGACTTCATCTGTACATGTGACAGACATACACATAAACACACATCAGGAGAGCAAAACACAGTTAGTTCAAGGGAAATCCCTACTTCAATAACTTATTTTGGCCCTAAAACTACTGAAAACAAGATGAGTTTTTACAAATGTAAGTTTTGCCTTCAACCTACCATTGTCAAATGCACCAATTAGTGCTGTGTATTTGTTGTCCTTGACAAAGGAGGACTCTCTGTCCATCGGACTTTTCACCTTGATCAGGCCCGTGTCCTTTCCCACATTAAGCCAGCCAGCAGGGTCTCTAATGATTCTATACCTGGATATAAACAAGACAATCAAAGCAAGATGAGTTCAACTAACAAGCTTCTCACTCGTGCGTTCACAGACCAGATCATTTGAATGACATGCAGCTGTTATTTATTATATATACACTGAATGTGTTTTTAGTTTTTGCTAAGTGCTCCAGAATCTATTTGGAAGCTGCACATAAAACTAACTAAACTAAAATGATCTCATCACAGTTGTATGTCTCCCCGCATTAGTCAAGTTGCTGTTCCTGAGATGTGGCATTGAATAATAGCCAGAACCTTTTTTGCAGAATATTATGGAGTCACAGTGCATTTAACCTCTGACCTTGTGGATATCAAGAGCCATAGTTGCATTATTTTGTCCCATTAGACATTTGTATGTCAAATGTATTGTACTTATTGTAGGAATTCTTGAGAGATGGCCAAAAATGTATTTTGTGAGCTCACAGTGACCTTCAGCTCTGACCACCAAATTCTAACCAGTTCATCCTTGAGTCATGAGCCGTTTTCAGACAGCGATGTTTGTGTGTTTAAATCCAGGATAAAAGCCTATTCGCACAGGACTAGCATTACTTGTGGACCTCTGGGAATTTGTAATAATTGTGATCTTAATCCCACGCATATCTGCCATGTCTGTAATCTGTAAATTACACAGAATATTGCCTACAATATTAACATAGAACATAGAGGTCCTGTGAAATTAGTCCCGTGCAAATAGTCATGTCTTTGAAAATAATTTGTATTTCTTTTTAAACCACTGTTTTCTGCCGTCAGATGACTAGACAATGATTAAATTTGATCTCTGTTTATAACAACAGTCAACAACTATGCTGTAAGACAAAGTTCTAACCCCCCAAAGTTCTGTAGTCAAACCAAGGGGAGACCATGGATGTGTGAAGTCATTGTGGTGAAAGCTACCAATGTAATTTGTCCAGCTGGTTTGCATGAAAATTAGGTTGTAGCTCAAATAAATGAAGTTTGTTTGTGTTTTTACAACGTTTTGCTTTAGAGTAACTGATCCTGGAAGTTCAGATCTGTGAAATCATTCCAAATTTAACAAAGTTGACACAATATCCAGGAGACAATGTCTGTAAATACAAGCAAAATACAGACTTCAAGACACCAATGCGCCACACAAAACACAAACGAGGGCTGGTTATTTCCAAATCACATGAGTTCCCCTGATAAAGTCCATTACGAATAAGGCTAAAGTCACACTGAACACCCGTTTCCCCCTTCTCACATTAGCAGATTGCTGCTGCAGTCAGGTTAATAAACAGGAGTGAATATAAATACCCTTTTTGATCCCAAAAGCTGTTTAGCTATCTCTAACGTCTCTGGATCACAACAGAATCTGATGTGATTCAAGATGTTTATTCCTCCCAAGGTCAGGCTTTGCACCAGACTCTCTCCCCAAGAGCTAGCTGCTAGCTCCCCCTCTCAAAATGTTTTGTTTTTTTTGGTTTTAATAGAGACTCCTAGCAGCAGAAATTACATAGTGTGCGTTACTGTCCCATTGCCTCAAGAGGTTTTCTGCCTGACTATAACTACATGATTGCTTACATGGTGCAGAAATATAAGTACTGTGCATAGGATGTGCTGGGAATTACAGATTGAAGGCTTTGCAAGCCTCTACATAAGTTTTCTCATGTTCTCTAAACTCTCTGTTTAACATGCACTTCTAAAGGTTAAATAATTGAGGGAGGGTCACCTAATGCTTATTAAATGATTTTCTTTTTCCTGTTTTCTAGCATTGATAATCTTCTGCTTCAACACAAAAAGTAAAAAGGCACAACAGATTCGGAGCTTACATGACTTTTTGTTTACGTGCAGTGTCTGGGTCATAAGCAGTGTACTGCACTACGTCACTGTCGACAGGAAGGTCCTCCGGTTTTGACACAAGCTTCTCAATTGGATCAAAGACTGGAGCTTCATTGACGTCCTGCACATTCACCACCACTGTGGCGGTGGCAGTGGGCAAGGGAATAGCAAAAGGAACCTCATTCTCCACTGCAACCAACAGAGTGTACTTGCTGTTCTTCTCAAAGTCAAGACCCTGGATGAATGGAGGGAAAAGCACAGCAACACAATTTATCAGACTAAAATAAAACCCAGATTCCTTCCAAAATTTATTTTTTACTTGTATTATTTGCATAACAGAGATTGTTCTTTGAAAAACTGCAATAGGATATTAAAACAAATATTTATCAACATATATGTCACAACTTCAACATTATGGCTTGTAGGGTTGGGGCGATATGACATTATAGAACAGTAGACTTTTGTCAACCTGTAGAGATTTGGTAATTCTGTTTGCACCACGGGAGCTATATCCCTTGAGTAACCTTTCATACAAACACTGTCAGAATCCATAGCAAGCATTGGGCAAGTTGATGAAGTTTCACAGAGTGTACCTTCTTGGTATTCCACTAGCCTGAATATTGCTTTCCTCTCTATTGTCCATATTGCGCCTACGTCCAAATACATTTAGTACTGATAACATAAAAACAGTCATCATTACAAGTCCTCCTCCTGTACACTCTACCCTGACATCACCCCTTACTAAATCAAATAGAGTATTCCCAGTGGGTGAGAACACGTCTGACCAGATAAACACTAAGTCCAGAGTTGCCCTCTCACAACAGGAGATTGAGTATTATTATTAGTATGTGAGGCAGTTGATGTTATGGTATGGACATTTAAAACATTTCTTAATTACCATTACCTGGATATAAAAATTACATATACTGTGACAGATTTTGGCCACATCGCCCACCCCTAGTGGCTAATTTAAGAATTCTTGGTTTACTTCCTACCTTGGCTGTAGAAATGATTCCTTCCTGTTTGTTAATTCCTGTTTTCACGGTGAAAAATCCTCCAGGATCACCATCAACAATCTTGAACTTTGCATTCCAGGCTGGCGTATGTGGGTCATCGCCATCTTCTACAGACATCATGACGACCTGAGCGTCCACTTTATTTTCTGCAACTGTTGCCTCATACTGGGACAATGCATGGGATGTTTGAAAGTGTGGGAGTAAAACATACAGGGAAACAAGGATTACATAAAAGTATGTTGTTGTTCCTTGCTTGATATAAGCATAATTATATTACCAAAAAAGCCTCAAAGTTTATCACATAATCACATAGGAACTGAGTTTTCTCAGCCATTCCTCCCCAAGTTACTGTTACTGTCAATCTTTTCATTCTTGTGCTACATGCATGCAGTTTACATGAATAATGGTGGCAGATTTACAATTGGAATATATACTATCTATCTATATCTATTAGTGATTATCTATCTATCTCTCTCTGTCTATAGACATATACATACTCTCGACCTTGACAGATCTGCTGTGCCTCATTGCGGTTGCTAAACCACAGGGGGCTGTGCAGTAAATTCTGACAGTAAATATGTAAAGACATATGTTATACTTACGGAACGCTGGGTGAAGGATGGAGCATTGTCGTTGCTATCGGTGACTGTAAGGATTACTTGTGCTTTTCCAGTCAACCCTCTTCCGACCATGTCTGCTGCTTCAACCTCCAAAGTGTATTTAGGGTATTTCTGTTGGAAGAGACACACAATGAGTTTAGCACACCAACTGAAAGGCTTAAATATGTTGCCTTAATTTCACAGATTTAGTTGGAGCAGAATCCCTGAAGACATTTCTCACTAAACATGTATGTTTCACACACATTTTCAACACAGCATCACAGTCGATCAATACAATCACCACAGTTTCAAGGTAGAAACCCAAGATTATTGTCACCAATTCAGTACCAAATGTTAAATATGGTCACAATCTATGCTTCTATTCTGGATTAATGGCGTTGAATGATAGCCAGAAAAGTTACGATACACACAATTTTATCGTGCTGAAAACATGCCGCGATACCATTGTGAGACTGTGATGATATGTACCAACATATCACGTGATTGTTTTGCCTGTCAAGCTCATGGATCTAACAAGGGAAAGGGAATGCAGTGTACTCTCTCTCTCCTAGTCATTGTATTGTTCCATTTAAACAGCAGTGGGCGTAATCATACACTCAAGAAAAGACCTTATCAGTCGGTCTTTACGTGTTTGTTCCAAACTGGGAAAACAGGAGTCTGGCTCAAACGCAGATCATTTCAACAGTTAAAATAAACATTGAAAGTCTGCCAAGACAGGCAATATATGTTTTCAAAGCACTTACCTCTCTGTCTAGCCCACCCCTATTGACCCTGATGGCTCCAGTGTGTGGGTTGATGTCAAACAGGTTGTCACTGGGAAACTTTGGGTCCTGACTTGTAATACGGTAACGGAGTTCTGAGTTATCATTATTTGGTTCATCAGCGTCTGTCGCCACGACCTTTATCACCTCAAAACCTGGATAAAAAGAAGTAAGAAGTGGAAGTTAAGTTCAGAACCTTCTTGATGTATTTTACAAGATAGAGGCATACAAAGACAAGAGTATGCTAGTTTTCATTCCAACCTTATAGCCCCTTTCAGACACAACACACTCTCACCACTGTCCTCTGAAACTCATAATTTCCACTGGCTTGCACCATGCCATGGCGGTTTATCCCTACGTTGAGCACAGACTGAGTACGCCACTCTGCACACTGCTGTGACTGCACTGGACCTAGTGGCGAGCAGAGCTTAAATCACACTGCGTCGGAAAAGGACCCTAACAGTGCATGTGATGATTGACATACCACGCACACCACAGTCTGTTAAATCATTTCGTCCTTAGTCTGGTCTCAAAGCACTGTATGAATTGTTAGACCCCATAGTGGATTAAAATTACCCCAAAACATAAAACAGTGTACAGTCGATGACCACTTACAGATAACATTAGAAAAGTCTCATTCAGGACTGGCACATCCACTTAGTAGTGGACTTTTTTTTTTTTTTTAACAAGAGTGGACATCTTTTTCAGGCTTAGATCCAGTGACAGTACCTTCTGGTGAGGCCTCAGCAACTTCTCCCAGGTATGTTGATTTAGAGAAAATAGGGCTGTTGTCGTTCTGGTCAATTACATGGACTATAACTTCCATAGGAGTCTCAGCGTTTCCTGAACCATCTGCCACAGCATGCGCTTGAAACTGCATACAAACACACTTATATTATGATAATGCATGCAAGAATGATCCATGTAGATGCTTTCATTCCATATCACTACAGCAGAGAGCGATGCCATACTGAGATTACAGCCTGCATTAATCAATGCCTTAAAGGATCCTGGTGTAATCTCTTGTCAGTTTTTAATTCAGTGGGCATTCAGTTTCCTGAGAATGCATTTTGGACAAAACTATCTGCAGAATTGAGCATGGGTCAAACAGAAAGATACAGACTGATTAGGGATGTCCCGAGCCGATCTGCAGGATCGGGACCGATATGGGCATTGTTTCACTGATCGGGATCGGCAATTTTGCCACAAGCCGATTACTTTTACGTCAGCTGTCGTAAAGGAGCACAATTTGTAGCAGAACGCAGACACGCATGTAGTGTTATTCTGGCAACCCTGCGGATAAAATGTCTGCAGTGTGGAAATATTTTAAATTAGAAAGCAAAAGCAGTCCAACGGCGACATCTGCAATACGGTGGTAACAAAAAAACTGCATTTAATACTACACATTTGATACGGCGCATAAAAAACAAACACTCAAAAAGGAATACAAGGAGTTCACTCAAGCAATACAGGCAAAGGCTCGGAAGTAACAAACACTATTGATACTTTCAAAAGGAAAGAGAAATGTCCTCGAGACAGCGACATGGCCAAAAATATTACAGAGAGGGTCATTGAATTCATCGCTCTGGATAACCAGCCCATCTCCGTGGTAGAGGATCAGGGTTTTCGCTGTCTTCTGGAGTTTTTGAATCCCCGGTATGCCCTACCATCTCAGCATTACATTTCTGATACCGCCTTACCGGAGATGTACAGCCAAGTTCGTGACCACCTACGAGGTGATTTAACAGATGAGCGTTTTACTACAAAGCTGTACTCAGTTAAATTGAAAAGAGCCAAAGACATTTTTTAGTTACTGACTTTGTTTACTTGGTTGTTTTTGTTAAAAATAAAAAAAAAGAAAACCAATGTTGCAATAGGATATGCAGAATAAGAAAGAGCCATATGAAAGTATTTAATTTGTTTCAACAAAATAAAAAAACCTATTGAAGGAATATATATTTTTCTTAATGCAGCTGTATTATCTAGGAAAATATTAGTTAGGGCTAAGTATCGGATCGGGACTCGGTATCGGCAGATACTAAATATTAAATGACTCAGATCGAGATCGGGGTAAAATAAAAACCTGATCGGGACGTCCCTTATACTGATTCAATAATTTTTTATTTGCCAAAGCATTTAAGTTTGTGTCACCATGTCATGCAGTTTTGATGTAGTTTTTTTTCAATGAACTGAGAAGTTTACATCAATGTCTGTCAAGTCTTTTAATATACGTAGTTAAGACTTTGAAGGAATCTAATTAAAAGGTATGAATATATATTTTTTCTTTAAGCCACCACCTGTAGGGATGTAACGGGACACAAAAGTCACAGTTCATCACATATTTCAGTACAGGGGTCACTATTCAGCACAGGTTTGGTACAATGGGGAAGGCCAGGTTTCTTTTAATTTATTTTCCAACTGATGGTAGTGCAGTTACAGTTTGTTCCACCTAAAATTACTGTTGTTCCATCCAAGATAGTTTTAAGACATTAAAAATAAGATGCTAGCGATGCAACAAAACCTGACAAATAGGGGCAAAAAGAGAAAAAGAAAAAAAAACCTCAGGTGAGGAGATGATACATGATACAAAATCCTAACATGTCATGAGTCTGCGTGTTTGTTTGTACATTTGTTATGTCTAGATTGTATATGTATAGAAAGGATACGCACCACATACTTGGATGTTTCCTCTCTGTCCAGTGGTTCAGTAAGATACAGATTACCATTGTCTTTGTCCATGGTGAAAAGACCGACAGGGTCCTGATCGGCTCCTGGGCCAGTGATGCTGTAGTAGATCTTCTTTATTTTATCTTCATTAGAACGAATCTGGACAAAACACACCAGATTATACAACAATTTCTGACCTGAACAATCATTTTAATCCTGCGAATTCAACCATTTCAGTAAGGAAATAGTGCAGGCCATTTATTTAAATTTCTGAGGTACAGAAGCCATACCTGCAACATTAATGAATATGTGAGAAAAGAGGGACATTTTCAGGGGTTTCAGAAAATGGAAAATGGAAAATGGCCCCCATCCCAATATAATATTACGCCGCAGATTAATACCAGGATGGGAAAGTACAATTATTTTTAATTAGTCCTTAATTAATAGCTCAAAGTGCAATCATCACTAGGAAATCAGGAGATCCACGAGAGAAATTCCTAATCAAAGCAAGAGAAAGGTTTATTACAGGGAGACTCATTCTACTGCTATTCTGCTACTATTCTACATCCTCTAATCTCTCAAGTCGGTGCTTGTGGGATGTCTGGATAACAGTGTTGTTTCATCATGTCAGCAATGGCATGCCTCAAAACAACTAGCGCCGTCGTTATTGGAATGAAAAAAACAATTGCATTTCACATAACAAGATAATTAAATTATTGCCATAAGAAATCTCCTTTGTTAATCCAAGAAAACAAGAAAGTTAATTTTATATCAAGTTAACAGGGTTAGTTAATCATTGTAACTATGCTTTCCTTAGGGGCGAGTGGGGAGGGAGACAAGACAATTAGTAGCTCCATTTGAACATACTGTAGAAGTTTTGAAAAAAAAGAAAATCAGATAAAGCTTAAACATAGATAAGAAATCAGCTTAATGACAGCAGTGGAAACGAACACTGAAACAAATATTCAAAATTCAGTTGACACCAAATCCAAAAGGGATTTTAATTCCTCTTACTTGAGATATTTTGATGGGGAAGGGTCCTCTGTCATTCTCAGAACGACTGATGACTGGAATAACCCATTCCCTCTTCCTCCGCCTCAGCCCTTCACCAGACTTGGGAAAATGCAGTATGGGCACGGCATCGGCTGTACTCTGGGAAAACACAAACACTTATTAAAAGGTGCACTATGCTAGGAAGAAATGTTAATGAGAAGAGAGGGATCTTCATTGGCTGATTTCTTTTCTGCCCAAACAAACTCAATCAAACTCTCTTTGTTTTCATGACTGAATAAACAAACGAACCTTAAAAAGGACAACACAGTTTATAATGTTTTACTCTGTTCATATGTGGCGGACCCTGCCACCTTTCTAGCTTCAAACAGTGTTCTGGGACCTTATTTTCCTCTGAGAACAGCTTGTTTATTCACTTATGGAAAACATACATATTTCTGATTACGTATCAGTACCTTATTAATATTGTAAAAAATTTCAATTCTGAGTTTGAATTTGTTCTACAAAACAACATAGAGCCCCTTTAAGTACAGAACACCTCTAGAAATAAACCAATTGCAAAGTAATTCACTATATTATTGCAGGCATTAGCTTAAAAAGCTTTATTTGCTCATCACAGCCGTGCAACTGTCCAACATTTCACTTTGTTCCACTTAGCATCATCCACATCTCCCAATCAAGGTCAGCTGGGACAGACACAACCCTAAGTAACCCTGCTCCCAAACAGGTATAGATAATGGATGGATAGATAATGGGTAATGGTTGGATAATGGATGTTGTTTGTCCCAATCAAGGGAAAAAAAAAAAAAAAAAAAAAAGATTTTTTTTTTTTTATGTATTTTTTACTTGTGTAGCCAGGTGAACAAGAGACCAAGACTGTTCTCAGACTGTTAAGACAGTGTTTTCTTATTCTGTAGGGAATTATTACTGTGTTAGTTTCTTTTTGTTTAGGTGACACTGTCACTTTAAGAGCGGCGCAGCGGTAGGTTGCGCGAGATCAGGGGGGATCATGGGAAATGACGGCGTTCCCGTGCAGAGTTAGCTACACGGAAGTAGCAGTAGTGGGAGTGAAAGACGGACTGATGAGGTGTGTATTTTGATGTCGCGTGTGAAAAATATCCCTATTAACATCGATAAAGCACAAGAATGGTTACGAGTATCAGCAAATAAGATGATGATTAGTTTGATGATTTGTTTTTCTGTTTTTATTTTATTTACTCAGAAAGAGCCACTACTGTTGTCTGGTCAAGTCTAGAGTCACTTTTAACTAGAGCAGATGTCTGGGACACAGAGATAAGTGTTTGAAGTTCATAAGCTAACTGAGGTTTACCGTCAGTGTGACGTACAGTGAGGAAAAATATTTTGTTTGTTTGATACTGATTACCTCAAATCCTCAAAATTGCAGTGTTAATGCTGTTTCTTTTATAAATGGCAGTCGGAGAATAAAAGACCCACAATAATTATTCTACTGTGTCCGGTCTCCTCATTTATGACCTGGCCACACTTGTTTACAACAAATGCAATCTCTGCTGTTGTATTTTGTTATTTTTCAATTCAAGTTCAGTAAATCACACTTAGTGCTTCACTTTGAATATGAAAGTTTAAAATACATTTGTGATTTTAGTACCCTCCAAGGTTAAAAGGTGACTGATTTGGTGTAAATAACAACTATATTAATACAGGGGTCTACCAAGCCCAGGGGGCCAGAGGTCTAGAGAGGCCAGGAGCCCCAAAACATTTGTGGCATGTGAGCAAGGATGGATTACTGAATGAGCCTACCGGGCCCAAGAGGTCAAGGGGCCCTGAAGCCCAAGTCGTTGCGTGAAGTAACTAAGTCAAAAAGCAAAAGGCCATGAATCTGAACGAATTTAGGTATTGCCCTTCTCCAGCTGGCAATCCCAAAAATGCACCAGAATACAGGAAATCACATCAACCAGACCCCCAGACCCCCCTTCCCCCATTTGCACCCACTTTCGTAGAAATAAGGTAGGGGGGGTCCTTATCCATCTGTGCCCAGGGGGGGAATAGTTCATAAACAGTCACTGTATTAATACAATTTATAATGTAACATTATAGTGTGACATCTGTGTCAATAATTGTCAAGCACAGGTGACTCTGCGTTGGTGGGAGGGGGGCCCCAAATCAAATTCTGCTCAGGGCCCCCAAAAGGCTTGGGCCGGCACTGAGACTGGGTGAAAAGTACTTATCATTTATATAAAGGCCAAGATAATGATGAAAAAGTGAATAACCAAATACACTAATTATTTGTCCATAATATTTATGAACAATAATGTTTTTCCAAAGAGCCCTGATGAAAACTACAGAGATAGTTCATTGCAGCCTTCATATCATCTACTCTGGCTTTAACAAAATAGGTGCTGAAAAGTTCCACATAGACACTGTCATAAATAATCAAGTCACATTTTAATACTAAAATAATGACACTGTGCAAGAAAATCTTTGAAAATTGACGTCTCACTAGTGTTCACATCATATAATATTGTTATAGCCATGAAAAAGACATGGCAAGTTTATGAAAGCAATGAGTTTTTCCCTGTTCATAAAGACATAGAGGGGCTTTATTAAGACTACAAATGGGGTTAGAAGTTTCTCTAAAGCCCTTTCAGCAGTGTCTCTAATCTTACCACAGCGTTATTAGCAAGGTCCTCTTCAGTAAGGTGGTACTGATGTTTGGGGTGTTTGTTTTGTCCATGGTGAAGCTCAACATTTTTGTGGTGGTTCACATGCTTATTCGCATGGTGCAGTACCCTGACAGTAAGAGTCCTTTTGGAACCTTGTGAGTCCCGGGAGTGGATGGTGAAGTCCTGCTGTCCTTCATGAAGAAAAACCGGTCTCCTTACCTGGAAGAATTAAATACACTTATCAGAAAAGGCGAACATGCTAGTAACAGTTCTAGATTTAAGAAAGCTTTCTATGTCACAATCTAACTTGGGCAAACTAACTGCTGGGGCAGTTTGGGGTAGATTGAAAACGGTGGACAACAATAGTGTTATTGCTGTTCAGCTTAATCTCGGAAAAAATTGTGATGGGTTCAGCAACAAGAATTCATATTTAAATCACCTTGGTTTCCCAATAAGAAAACCACGATGACATGCAAGTATTACATCTTTCATAGTACTATAAGAAAATTCTCCACTCCTTTTACTTTGTATTACCCAAGCAGTCTACCAAATCCCAAATCATTTTTAAAAATCATACAGGCTTTAAAGGATGTGTGACGATTTGGGAGAGATGAGAATTAGTTTAACTATCAAGTGTTAAATTTTACTGACCATCAATGTACCGTCTGTCTGTATGCTGAAATAGCTGTCATCACTGCTGACAAGAAATCTTGTGTGGTCTGTGCAGTCAGTGAAGCCCACTAGGATAGGACAGAAAAATATGTATCCATTAGAAATGCAGGACATACAGAGACAAGAAAAGAGTTGAAAGTCTTCAGTACATAACCACACATCCTGCACAAATGTGTCATTACTTCTTCCAGGCAAACAGCAACAGATTACATGTGCATCTACATCATATACATATTCATAGATACAACATCAGGAAGCTACAAATCCTAATATGTGGACAAACATCTTCAACCCATCAGCACAGTTTCAAGATTAGTATGACCTGATCCAATGGTTGTAGTCCCTAATGGATCTCTTAAGCAAGTTTTGTCATTCGGCTTTTTGTGTGTTGTTTATCAGGGTTCCTGACTGACAATTCACATGGCTTTTGCCCCCATTTTTGCACACAGTGTGACTAAATTTTATAAGTAGGAGGACTAGTGTGACTTGCAAATATACCCCCCATGACTTTGTTTTTGAAAATCATTGTTTATCATGTGAAATACCTGAAGTTGTGTTTTCACTCTGAACTACCACAACAATAAAAGATAAAGAATATAGTTGGCAACAAGTGGGCTCAAGCCTTTTTCTCTCAAGTAGCTCAATCAGTCAAAATCAAACACCTAGATTAAATGTTAGGCCCAATCCCAGTGTCCCACCTAAAGTCTTAAACCCTGAGTCCTCAGGGACTTTGACGTCACCCAGAGATGCTCAAAGTTGCATCACCCTCTTTGAGGGCAAATTTAACGAAAGTCCAGCAGCAAAGTTTCTGCAGTTGGTAGCGCTCCTCTAATATCAGTGCACACTAGCAGGTTATGAGCATGGTTTGCTAATGTTAGCCTATAAAGCACTGTTAACGTCAGCAGCTGGAAACAATGCAGTTCTGTTTAATTTGAAGACTTGATTGATAGCATGAAGTTGTGAACGAGGTGCGAGCACCAAAGCTTTTTTATCTGCATCAGGTAAATGGCAAATGGTGAAGGTTTCCAAAAAATTAAGCCTTAGCTTGACATATCATCCAAATCAAAAATAATTCTCATTTTACTTCAACACAAAAAAATCAAAAAGTTATTAATTACTGAAGCAAGAATGGTTGGACAGATAGATGCCTAACTATCTGGCTCCACTCCCCTCTTTCCTGACTGCACTGGGATAACCACCTGGAAAACCAAACTGTTCTCACAAGACTTTCAAAATAAACTAGCTCAGTTACTAGGAAATGATAATCATAGCTACCTACTTCCAAATATTACAAATGCAATAAATATTAGATTTTACACATTTTAAAACAAATTATCCACATATTTTAAGACATTTTAACTTACTGTAAAAATGAACTGTGAATACAACAACCTGGAAGTAATGTGAATATTCTTTTCACTTCCTTCTTAATCTATGTAAATTTCTGTGTAACAAATGAACTGAAATTATTAAATGCCAATTACACAAACATAACATCTGCATCTGCATTAAGGCTCCTAAAAATGGCATTGTGATAATACCTGGATTGCAACAGTGAGAAACCACCACAGTGGAAGATACCATTTTGCCAGTTTTGGTGAAATGACGTCAACTAATGATACTGTATATGAGAGTCTTGAAGGGTTGTCCCATTTGATAGGAGATTTCAAACACTACCCCTTGCAGCAAAGGGGGTCACATGAAACCAATGGGTGGGGGTAAAAACTGAAAATGGGATTGAGTTTACCTAGCGTTAAGTTAGCTATCTAGCTAATGTCAATCAAAAACCACATTCAGCATTTTTTCCCCTCTTACTGCACAAGCACTTCCTCTCCTATGGGCACGGCAGAGTAAGATTCCCTCACTTAAGCCAACATATTTATAAAAACAAATAGTAATTTCAGGATTTGATTTGGATTTTTGTTTTACTATTCAAATTATATGCGACTTCCGAAATGTGTTCCGACAGCTGTAGTCTTCAGTATTCAAGAAAGACCAAGACTAGGCTCAGTGAAAGAGCACATGGTAGCTTGTCCCCAGACATGGAGTCAGTGTTGTGTGTTTTGTTCCTGTTCTGTTGATTGAGTTCTTGTTCTTCATTTATACAGTATGAAAATAACTGAATTCATATTAGTCTCTATGACCTATAATTTTACAACTACAATAAAAAGAAGAAGACAGGCCTTATTTACTCCTTAAAATACACATTATTGTACATTTATGTTTGTGATGTAGCTTTGAGATGTTGTCCTTTGGTCACTAGGGGGCATCCCTTTCCTTCTAAGAACTTAAACACAGGATATTATTATGCATCAGCCACTAAAACAGGTTGTGCCGACATAAAACAGCTGATCAAGTCCAAGCACCAAACTGACAACTGTACTGTTGATTTGGTTGTCCCAGATGAGTTTGCACAGTGTATATGTCAGCATGGTCAGTGTGGACTCCAAATGTATGCTGGGATAGTCCCCGGTGACCCTGCACAAGATAGTCTGCATTTGAGCAGGTTTTTTTCAGTCTGGGTGCCTGCGTTTGCTCCTCCTCCAAGAAACAGGCAAGTTACACTCGGGCACAAAGTTCACTGTCAAGTCATATTTAAGCTCACCTTGACCGCTGCATTTGTTTTCAGTCCGTCTCTTCTGATCACAAAAGACACTTCCTCTACATTCATACTTTTCAGAAGACTACAGGTTAGAACTTAACTGTTGTTGAAAAAGTCTTTAAGCTACGTCGAGCAAACTAAAGCAAACTAGAAGCCTGGCTTACAGCAGTTTAACTTGGTGAAAGATGAGCAACGATGTGACAATCAAACACCTAGACCACAGCACAGCATTCTGCTGAGACAGCTGACAAAAACAAAATGGTGGAAAACTTTCCTGACCTGATAAACACGCAAAACTACAGTAGCATTTTAAAAAATCGATTTGTCAAAGTTACAGTCCAGTGAAAACATAGGAAATACATAATCCATTCCAGTCAAACTGACACAAAAATAAAATCAAGTAAGACTTTCTTTGAGTATTTGGCAACATCTGAAAAGGTGAGGCCTGCAAAACAGGCTTGAGGACTTTGTTTTACCCTACAGCATTACATGAGGTGTGGAGTGAGTGCAAGCTGAAGACTGACATTGTTTGGGCTAAGTGAGAACAATGTGAACCGCTTATCTGTAGAAGGCCATCTGAGGCAGAGGAGTATGTTACATGTGTGACTACAACTTAGGTCTCGATTCCATAACTCAAATGTGTTTAATACATTTTGAAATCTAACAATTATCCATATAATGATACTGAACAGTGGAAATGAAAACCACACAGATTATTTCAGATGGCTGGGTGTGCATTAATGAGTCAACAGCTTCAGAGAATGTGCTTACCTTTGCCCAGTGTCATGTTTTCCCTCAGGTGCTTTTTGTCCACTTTGAACATTACCATATTTGACTTGAATCCAGGTACACATGTTGTTTCCTCAGTAGTCGCTGAAGTTGAGGTCTAGGAGAGGAAAAATGTCTTTTAATTTAATCATAATCCAGATGTCTGGCAAATGTCTGGTTTTATTGAGGAAACTCACAGTGGCATTCGGTTTGTGTGAACAAAACACAGTATTTCATGAACATTAAAGGGGGTCTATGTAGTTTTGGAGAAGAAATTAGAACTCGGAATTTGAATATTTACAATGTTAATGAGGTGAAAATACAAACTCAGAAATATTTATTTTTTCCTAAGTGAATCACCAAACTGTTCTCAGAGGAAAATAAGGTCCCAGAACACTGTTCGAAGCTAGAAAGGTGGCAGGGTCCGCCACATATAAACTAAGTAAAACAGTATAAATTGTGTTGTTCTTTAAGGTCAGTTTGTTTATTCAGTCATGAAAACAGAGAGTTTGTTATGTAGTTTGTTCAGGCAGAAGAAAATCAGCCAATCAAGATCTTTCTCTGCTCATTAACGTTTATTCTCCTAAACTACAAGAGTGATTCTTTAAATTTAATCCACAACTGCTGAAGATAAACTGAAAATACAATGAGCCATCTGGGTCTGTAACTAACGAATGTTGTCTTGATCAATTTATCTCTCAATATTTTTTGTTTTGTCTATGAAATATCACAAAACAGTGAAACATACAAGACAGGTGATAACTAAGTGAGATCTCCTGTCCTCAAATGTGTCACTTTTGTCGACCCACACACAAAAGGCAGGCAGTCAATTTAAAAAGAGAAAGGCAGAAAAAGCAGCAAATTCACAGCTGCAAATCTACAACTAGCACATTTGTTTAATTAAGTTCAGTTCAACCTGTTATCTTCAGCAGTATGTCCCACCACTGGAACTCTGGGGTCTTAAATCACAATCTTCAAAAATTCAGTCTGATTCTGTAAAAACTATTATGTGCTCAAAAACATTTTAAAAATTAAAGTGGCTAAATGACAAACGTGCTATACAAGCGATCAAACCGAAACATGTTGGAGTGGAATTTCACCTGCTGACAACGTCATCAACAGAACAGGGCGAGGCCCGTGGAGAGAGACTCCTCGAGGGGAGGAAGACTCCAATTCTAAAAAAAAATGGTGATTGAAACTGTCTTGTGTTTTAGGAGTTTGACAAATTATGGTCGACAATACTTTTAAATTACATGTGATTTACCACTTCCACTTCGATTCAGCCTCGTTACACGCACGAAAGAGCCCTCATTAACAAACAATTTCGCCATTAATATCCGCCCCAACCTGCGGTGCCCGCTCACTTAAACACTGGGCAGGGCCGCGGCAAGTGGTGCGACTGATTAAAGTAAAGATGTTTCTGTGAGGTGAAAAGCTGCTCGCTGCATAAAAACACATTCACTTCACAAATTGTCAGAAGTAGCGAAGATTTCTAAAAACACTAAATTGGTTCAATTCGTTGTGAGTAAGTAGGGTACCAACATTAACATTAATCATTAAGTTACACAGAGAAAAGAGCAGCACAAAAATGGGTGGGAGCCGATTGGGCACAAGAGTTAACGACAGCAGGAACTCTCACCTGAAAAACGACGATTAAAACGGCCCAAAGCTTGAACCAAGCCGTCCCCATCTGTTTGTACGTCTTCAATATTCCTGCTATGAAAGTGAAAAAACTTTGAAAACGAACTGTTTATATATTCCTCCGCGACGTTTCGTGGTGGCTTCCTCGTCTTGTCTCTTGAAGGTAGTTTCAGTAACTGAGTGAGCTCAGCCAGACGAGTTACTGCAGGTACTTTCAGCGAATGACGTCAGTTTACAGGTGCGCGACTTCCGTGTTCCTGTGACCATATCAGTTCTTCATATCTGTTACTTCCTTTTCATGCTTCAGCACATCATAACCAGTATGCTGAGTGTTCTTCCTGAGCTCTATCTGAGCTCAACTTTACGTCTTCCACACACACATACACACACACACACACACACACACACACACATACTACTCACATCCCGGAATTGTCTTCTCAAAATCGAAACATTCCTTTTATATCGACATATCTGATCAGTTTTAGGTTCTCTGTTTTGATTAGAGATATGGTGGTTGTTTATCAAGAATGACGACCTAAAGATAGGTCAGTAGCTGAGGAGGACTGGGAAAGGATTTTATATTTGTAAAGTCATTACTGTAAAACAACATGACAGTGCTTGTTTGGTCATTAGTGTGAAACCAGAATGAAAACCACCCGCCAGCTCCTAAAAGCCAGTAGAGGTTTCAAGTTCCCAGTTTCTGTACGACTAAATGAGTGCCTTACTTAATTCTGTTCTATTTAAAATTTGATGTTTCTTCACTCTGATGTTTTCTTTTTTATTGCTAATTATCTTGTGTGTCCTGCCCTCTTCCGGGTCACCATGGTCAGGTCGTTGATTTGATTTATTTGTCATCATTTCAAGATTTTTTTCATTTATAGGTTTAAAGAAAGACAATATTGGTATTAGGTATTACTATGATAAAATTAGCATGGTAACATGCAAAATGTTAGCTGATGTATTAGGAAATTGAGTTGATCTTAGGTAATGTTGATCATCACATGTCACCTTATGCAGATGATGTGGTTTTGCTTCTCTCACATCCAGAAGAATCCCTGCCTCCCTTGTTAGACCTCATTAAAACATTTGGTGTACTTTCTGGTTGCACTGGGACAAAAGTGAATTCTTGCCTCTTACAGGAGACTTGGACTCAAATTTTGTTAAAAACTTCCCATTTCACATTACTACAGATAAGATTAGATTCTATTTTACTTCCTTTTGCGTGGGGGTTTAAAGTGCATTGTATCTCTGAAAAACATATAACTAAGCCCACACTACATATACATTGAAAAAGGGTCTTAGATCTTTTATGTAATTTAAAGTGAGGTGAATGTGCTTAATTTGCAACATTTGTAAAGATTCAAGTGACATGGAGTAGGATAGCACTGAAATAGGTGAGTTTATGTGATATACGCGTGATACTGGGCTGACATACCTCACCATCCAATCAGAATGCTGCTTGCTGCGTCAATTAACTCACTCCCATTCTCAATTGATTCTCCTCCTCTGCGCAAACGAGACCAGAGCAGACACACGTTGGATTACTCCAAGGATTATGTGGTGGATTACGCTGGAGAAGTTATTTTACTTTAGTTTAGTGAGGATACTGTGGTTTAATGAAGAGTGTGGTGGAGAAAGTTCCCTTTCTTTGGCAGTACATTGATCTAAAACAAGCTATCGTGCATGGTGGAGCTGCAGGAAAAATGGACAGAAACCAGGAGTTTGTGAGCCGTACTTCTTCACAAGTTTGG
This sequence comes from Pagrus major, assembly GCF_040436345.1. Taxonomy (NCBI): domain Eukaryota; kingdom Metazoa; phylum Chordata; class Actinopteri; order Spariformes; family Sparidae; genus Pagrus; species Pagrus major. The sequence goes on from NC_133229.1 coordinate 3,360,883, forward strand.
AGTGTGTGCCTGAAATTGAACCTTGTCTGGCTGGGTCTTTTCTTTTCTCTCTGTTTTTAAGTTTGATTTGACTGTTTTTCCGGGGTATGGACTTCTTCTGCTGCTTCTCTGTGCTACAACCATGGTGGTAGAGTTCAGCAGTTGTAGCGAGCGCAGATAATTGATGAGACGATCCTGAGAGATCTGAACTGTTTTTTTCATCATCTATCCTGGTAGGACTTATTTTTGCCATAAAACTAAAGGATTCGTTGACTTGCTTTTCTTTAATGTCACAGTAACATATTTCAGTTTCTGCTAACGCTTTATATGAATTACAGTTTATCCTCAAGTTTTCCCCTAGGTTAATGGGTTTGTTCCTAGGGAACAGGCTTGTTGGTATTATGAGGCAGATTTTAAATTATATTGGCCCATGTGACCATAATTCTTATTGATGCCATATTTTCTCTAAATTGAACTTAACTGTAATTCTGCCAGCTAAAACTTAAAACTATGGTCTATGTTCTGAGAAAGATTTGAAAAAAGCATCCCCCCCCACACACACACCCCTCCCCTCTGTGCTCGTATCGCCCTCCCCTCAGAGCCTCCCACGACACACCCCCTCCCACAACAAGCACCAAGAGCAACAAGCCAGCCGGCAGAAACCAAATACAGCGCCAGCTTTGAATGTGGAGTAACGATGTCGGATTCACAGGTAAAGTTATTACAATGCACGCTGAAACTAACGTAAATCTTGTAAGTCATTACAATGTCCACAGCTAAGCTCCACAGCCAAGCTAGCGTAACGTCATTAGCATGTTACAACTACGTTACACGTTACAGGTACATAATAAGTAATAACCCAAACAACATATACAGTCGTTACTTGCTGACAATAAATATAACGTTTCTGTAACGTTACACACCAAAATCATTCACTTATCTTAGCCACTTCTAAAAGTTATTGAGGGCCAAGAGACTAACAGATGCTGCCGTTAGCTTTAATCATAACGATCGCTTCCACATTGTGGCTGAAAACTAAACCTGCATGAGCCTCGGACCAGCTGTGTCCCAGCTGTTGTCTGAGTAGCACCAGACTGCGACACAAACGTGCCCCGTAAACTGTAATCTCTTGTTTATGACAGATAAGACACACAAATACACACAAATACACACATCGTAACGCGTATATGATAGTCCATCATATTGATTTAGCAAAGGCTTTGTTGAAAACAAATGGACAAGACCGGGAGGAGGGTTAGCAAAACAGTTGAGTAGTGACCAGGCAAGAGGTTGTTATGGAGAAATAAATCAGTACAGGATGAATGAAACCCCAACACGAAGCGGAGGGGTTTCATTCATCCATTCATTCATCTTACTTGCATTGCTGCTTCATTTAGCTGCCACGAGCAAATAAATAGGCAGATTTGGTGTAAACATAATAACAATTTTAGCTTACAATGCTAACATAGAGGCTAACGTCTCTGTCGAACAAGTAAACAAGTGTTGACAATAATGCAGAGACAGAAATTGTATCGACACCATCTAATAACACAGAAAAAAACTAACGGCAGCTTTCACAGTCATAAGCCAGCATCAGCATGAAAGTTATCTGTGTCACAACATCCACAATAAAGACGAAAGATTACCTGCTCAGGGTAATCCATTTTGGGAATATTTCCTATTTCATTGTCGTAAGATGCATAATGCAGCTTGTTCCTTTATCCAACTTGTACAATGAACATTGAAAAAGGAAGTCGAGTGTCGGAAACAGCCTAAAAGTAAAAGTTGGGCGTTTTGAAGCGTGTTGGCCGGAGCTGTCAGTTTAAGGAGAGCGAAATGAAATAAATACAACCTAACAACAAATAGCCTAAATAATTTAGATAGTTCATAACTGTTATACAGTGATATTTCCGCCACTTTCCCACAACTGAGAGAGATAATCACCGGGATTTTCAAAGTAAACACACCGTGTTTGAGACGGAGACTGAGCCGCTGCTGCTGCAGTCGTCATGAAGTAAGTCAAACTTTTTTGTTGTTCACCTTATCCACCAAGTGTCTCCAACCAAACACTGTTTAAATCTGTTGACCTGCCAGGAACGTAGTTAGCTGTTCACTTCAGAATATAGCCAATGCTAACAATGCTATTTTGTTTGCAGGTAAAGTTGCTAGCTGTTGTAGCTAAACAGCTGTTGTAACGTTATGCTAACGTTACTCGTTTGTTATTATCAGCTGTTTTGTACGTCATTTTAATACTTGTCCATCTAAGTCTGTGTGAAATGCCTACAATTATGCTAGAAGTAAGTTAACTGGACCCTGCCCAGTCTTATAAGTAAGGCTTAGGGGTGTTTTGATATTAATTTTGATGAATTAAACTGTAGTGTGGTCTGTGTTCACAAACGTATGTTACCAGCAGTGTTTGTGCATGCAGACAGACTGCAAAGTAAAGAAATATTCTAAATAATATAATTAATGTCATGTATCCCTATAATTAGTGAGTAAAAACTAAAGCTACAATTAATACACTGTTCATCTGTGGATGTACAGTTGACACCATCAAAATAAAGAGGAAAGATGAACCTCGGCCATATATTTTCTGTATGCAGTGTTTTAGTTTATTTGGAGAAAGTGAATTTCTTTTTCAAACTTTATTTTTAAACTTGGACAGGAATCATTTCCACTCTGCACACCACTCTACAAAGCTTCCTCAACTCCAGCCTGCTCAACTATAGCTAAAGAACAAAATCCTCACACATCCTTTTTTCTGAAATGAGAGTGATGCAGCAGCTACACTTATTCTACATGATAATTTATAACTAATAAGAAGTCTGAACTTTGTTTATATTTGTTAATGTTAATTTCACATCTTCTCCTATAGTGGTAGTTCAATCATTGCTATACAGGCACACCGCTGTTAAATGAGTGTAATAGCACTACACTCTCACTATGGTTTCTTTCATCAATTTGACATAAACTTGACATCTTTGTTGTTATTGTCATTACAGCTGAAATGGAAGGTCCTGTGTTGGCCCTGTGCAGCTGCCTGACACTGCTCATGGCCAGGGATGATTTCTGCCCTAAGTGCAGGGCACCAATATCTCAGGAGAGTACGGTGGCTGTGGCTGGCCTGTCCGAGGCCATGCAAGTAATTAGAGGCACTTTCTAAAAATGTTGTTGTTGTTGTTGTTGTTGTTTTTATAAATGTGTTAAGTTATATTGTTGTGACACATTGTGTTCATCAATTAAATGTTAAGTTGGAACTCAAAACCTGACTGATGTGTTTGTTAACTGCACTGTTCTGACATTTTCTCAATCTACACATCCTACAACACACCATTTCCTTTAGTGGGTATTTTATAACTCCCTCCACTTCTATAAGACATTTTGCATTTTAATAGGCTTATAACTATGGCAAGAGAGGATACAAATACACCAGTAAAAATAACTTTGTTCATGAATTGTTGCATTTTTTACTGACATAATTAGACCATGTGTATACCTTCACTGATGAATACAAACAACAAATACAATACCTCAATGATTTATAATGACTTCATTTTCTGGGACCAGTATGAGCTACTACATGTTTCATGTGGGTACTGTACAAAGATTAACCATCTCTTCTAATTAAAAGACAGTGTTTAAATACAAAACTGAATCAGTGTTGAAACTCCTTCACTCCTCCTAAGGTGAGCGACATTCCTTCCACATAGATAGATAGATAGATAGATAGATTACTCAGTAATAAATGACTAAAAACAGATAAAAACACAGCAGTTAATTCACATAGTTATTGCCTGATGCGTGGATGGGGAACAGGGAGTGTCCGGGGTGCAAGGTGTCCTGCTGGACTAAGGACGCAGCCCTGGGGGAGGCCGGTGTATGCTGAGTGATGCTGGAGGAGGTGTGGTGGCTGATCCTGATGCACTGGATTCTGTTGACGAGGAAGTCCTTAATCCACCTGCAGAGAAGGTCTCCCAGACCCAGTGTTTGTAGTTTGTCAGTCAGTTTTCTGTGTAGTGGATCTATTGGTCCTGTATGCAAATTGGTGTTGGTTGAGGTCAGGAGAGATGCATGCCTTAATGTGGGGCAGTAGTCTCTCCAAGCATTTTCATAATCACCGACGTGAGGGTAATCATTCAGGCTTGTGATGGCTGAGGTTTTTGGTACAGGGGTTATGGTGGCAGTTTTCAGACATCTGCCTCCCCAAGTGTCTCATAATCTTTCTACTCTGGTCCTCTGGAAACTCTGCAATATTTTGTTAGCTTTAAAAACATATGTCTTACATAAAAACTGCATAAAGAAAATATATGGCCGAGGTTCATCTTTCATCTTTATTTTGATGGTGTCAACTGTACATCCACAGATGAACAGTGTATTAATTGTAGCTTTAGTTTTTACTCACTAATTATAGGGATACATGACATTAATTATGTTATTTAGAATATTTCTGCTGGTAACATACATTTGTGAACACAGACCACACTACACCACAGTTCAATTCATCAAAATTAATATCAAAACACCCCTCAGCCTTACTTATATGACTGGGCAGGGTCCAGTTAACTCACTTCTAGCATAATTGTAGGCATTTCACACAGACTTAGATGGACAAATATTAAAATGACATGCAAAACAGCTGATAATAACAAACGAGTAACGTTAGCATAATGTTACAACAGCTGTTTAGCTACAACAGCTAGCAACTTTACCTGCAAACAAAATAGCATTGTTAGCATTGGCTATATTCTGAAGTGAACAGCTAACTACGTTCCTGGCAGGTCAACAGATTTAAACAGTGTTAGGTTGGAGACGTTTGGTGGATAAGGTGAACAACAAAAAAGTTTGACTTACTTCATGACGACTGCAGCAGCAGCGGCTCAGTCTCCGTCTCAAACACGGTGTGTTTACTTTGAAAATCCCGGTGATTATCTCTCTCAGTTGTGGGAAAGTGGCGGAAATATCACTGTATAACAGTTATGAATTATCTAAATTATTTAGGCTATTTGTTGTTAGGTTGTATTTATTTCATTTCACTCTCCTTAAACTGACAGTTCCGGCCAACACGCTTCAAAACGCCCAACTTTTACTTTGAAGGCTGTTTCCAACACTCGACTTCCTTTTTCAATGTTCATTGTACAAGTTGGATAAAGGAACAAGCTGCATTACGCATCTTACGACAATGAAATAGGAAATACCCCCAAAATGGGATGTTTTATTATACAATGTAAACAATGGAGATTCATTTATACTTCATGCACGGACCGGTTTAACTGGTAATGTGCATGCTCGTCGTCATAGATGTAAATGCAAGATTGTTGAGATTGTTTATTGAAAATCTGGCAATATCTGATGTCTTCTCCAAGTTTCTCTTTGCCTGGGAAGCACAGCAGGCTTCAGGTTGTACTCATGACATGTAATCAACCAATAATACTGGGGGATAATTAATGGGGCAGCGGGAAATTAAGCAAGATTAGGGAATGGGGATTATGGATTAGGGCTGGGCGATATGGCCAAAACTGTTATCATGATATATTTTTTTATATCAATCGATGTTGATAATTATCACGATATACAGTATATTTAACAATAATAATGTTGAATTGACAGTTTTAAGAGTATTTTCCTTAGGACAGAACCCAAAACAAACAAGAAGGTTAATTATGGTTTATAAAATACAATTATTTATAAAATACAATTATTTAATTATTTATACAATGGCTTTATGTTAAACACTGAATAAATAAAATGATGAATATGTACAACAAATTGCTTGTTTCAAACGTGTCTCAAACATCTTAAAGGTAGTATACTGAACTGAACATTGATAGAAAGAAAATAAAATAAAAAGGTAAATGTTGAGGATGATTATGCTGTATTCTTTGAATATTGCACATTCTTGAGCTTGCAGGTAGTTGTTCAGTTCAGCTTTAATGCCTCCTGTTCTGTAAGACCTGATGTGGTTCGGATGTGCGACCAGACCACATATCAGCGGTGACATCTCTGAGCTGCTCCTCCAACTTCACCCTACACTCTGCATATAGCTGATTTTTTAACTGTGCTTACAGGCATCATATGTTTAGCGATACAGTACGTAATTGCACTGGTTCTGTCTTTGTGTCGTTTCGGTTTCTTCTCATATGGGGTAATGTCTGAAAAAGCAGCGGCAACTGTTGGTTGAACTGAAGTTTGACTAGTAGAAGCAGTGGGGCTGGGCTGTTGGCTACTTGAGGGGAGGCTGACGCTATCATGATAGCACTAAGTACTGTTTGGGAGGGTACCTTTTGAGATGATGGAAGAGGTTGGTGGTGTTTCCAGTTCTGTTGAGGACTGGTCGCCGACACATTTTGCACCTAATGGTGGTCTGTCCTTTGTCAGACTTCAGGCAGCCGAACTATTTTCAGATAACCGAAGTGGCATGACCTTTCTTCGGTAAAATTTATTTGTCTTTGTCAGTTTCCTCGCACTCGGTTTCGCTAGTCGGACCGCTCATTGTCTTGTGTCAGCTCGACACACAGGTGGTCACCGTCATTCTGAGTAGTTGTGAGTGGGAGGGTCCAGAAACATGTATCAACCACATGCATTTGTTTCTCTGCTGTGTGACTGGCTGTTAATGTAGTGTTTTCTGGGCAAAGGAAAACGGACTCAAAAATAACTGTATCGAAAAAAAAACGTGTATCATTCGTTCATTCGTTTTTCAAAATAAAACCAAAAATAAAAAAACGAAAAAATGACTCCTATTCTCAGTATTTGTTTCCAAAACCAAAATGAAAAAAAAGATAACGACTTGTTTTTTCGATTTCCGATTTTGTGCTCACATGAAAAATAGAAAAATTGGATAATGGTCGTTATCCGTTTTGACCAGACCTATGGACTCCTTTCTGCAAGAGGGTCACGCTTATGACAGAAGACATGACCACAGAAAAAATTAGAGTCATTTTCCAGCTGTGTATTTAAGTATATTACACTTGAGGGTGTGCTTTACCGTCATTATTGTCACAACAGTGGTGCGTCAAGCGCCTCTTTCCAACTTGAGCTTAACGTTAGCTTTCTAGAGATCGTGATTTCCCAAAACTGTATAAATACCACACATAGCAACACAAAACTGCTTTGCTAGCTCAATCATGTTGTAACTAAGATATTCAGTGGAAAAAAATTTTTTTTCATGGACTGATTATTGAGTTACTGAGTTATTATGTTTGCCGTCTTTACAGTCATTTTAAGCTAGTAGCAGCAGGTTGTTGTGCCATATTAAGCACCCGGGTCAATGACTCACCCTCACAGCTGATTTTTATCTACAATGAACCTTTATTACAATTATATTTAAATATACTGCTTTCATTGATCAGAAATTTGATAGTTTATATGATCCATTTTTTGGCGAGTTTTTTTTTCCAGATTATTGTTAAAGTTACCTGTGAAATAAAGAACAAAAAATATTTTAATGTATTTATTACAACCGGTAACTTAGGCTAAATATGTTCACTGAACACTTGCAGATATATGTACATTTACTACATCTTCTCATACATCTTAATATTTATTACTTCTGCTTATTCTGCATATATACACAATAAATGTATCTTACTGTTCTTCTACTGTACTGAATTAGGCTACCACAACAAAGAGTACAAAGTGAAAATATAAAGAATATACAGGCGGAGAAATATTTTCAGTGATGAGACATTTTTCATTTGAGCATGGCGAGCTGTGCTGTCATGCTCATTTGAGCACAGTCTAAATGTCTGATTGACAGACAAATCAGATTGCTCGGTCGGATCTACGTGTTATATAATCTTTATTTTATTCAAAACAAAATGATCATAGACCAGACTTATGGTATTTAAGTTACATTAAAACAATGCTTGTGTAGGTAACGTTAGCACACATAGCCAAACAGAAACTATTGCTAACATTATTCTTACTTCTAAAGCAAAATAAGTTACTGCTTGCAAGCGATCCAGTAGCCTAGTCTTCACAAATAGTAATAATAATGTTAATTATCCGAAGGCTATAGTTTATGAACCTTAAAAGTCAAAAGCCGTTTGATCCCTCCTTGTGGGGAATCAGCAGAGCTAGGTTCATGACTTTGATGATGTAAAAGTTACATTATGACCTTATATAGTTTATAAACTGGCAATATCAATGTGTGGTTGCATGTGTGGTGTGGTTGCATGTGTGTTCATATGAATAAGAACAGTGCCTCTTCTAACCTAAACACCTGTCTTAGATCCAAAAGGAAACTGTCTATTTGACAGGCGACACCAACGTGGCCATATTTCCCCGACCTGATGGTGACTTCTGCTCTGACCTCATCGCCAGAGGGGACACAGAGGGCCGCAGCCTCAATGCCCCCCTTAGAAATAGAGACACCAGCTGCTGGCACCCTACGGTAGCATTGTCTATCAGGTCATGCTGCCATGAAATGGCTGCCACATACACCTTCAAAGTGGAAGGTGCACGGCTGTCATCCAGGAGAGAATGAAGAAAGTCCAGAACGGTGGCCACCAGACAAGAAGTGGGGTCCTCCCCCCTGTCAGCGCACCAGGCAGAGAACCTCCTCCACTTGCTCTCATACTGGAGACGGGTGGACGACGCACGAGCATGCGAGATGGTTCGTCGGACAGGCTCAGTGCAACCGGTCAGGAGCGTGTCGGGCCCTGCAGCGGCCAGGCCCACAGCTGGAGATAGCAGGGGTCGAGGTGCCTGTCGCAAGCCCGACAGACGGGGAGTGGCCCATGTCAGCAGGCACTGGGACACCTGCAACAGTTGCGCCGACTTGGTGCCCCCCTGATGATTGATCTGGGAGACCACTGCCTTGTTGTCCGACCGGACCAGCACGTTTCCCCTGCAGGTGCGGTAGAAAATGTTGCAGAGCCAGGTGGACAGCCCACAGCTCCAGCACATTGATGTGCTGCGTGCGGTCCCGAAGAGACCACCGTCCCTGGGCGGACCTGCCACGCCAGACTGCACCCCACCCTAACTGGGATGCATCTGTGGCAACCATCTCTCGGAAGGAAGGAAGGACCCCCAAAGGCACACCCCCCAGTAGGAACGCCCTGTCCTGCCATGGTGCAAGGGCGCGGACGTATACCTGAGACACCCTGATCAGCTTGTGCTTGTGAAACTTGGGGTCCAGATGGAAGCTGTTCAGCCACATCTGGAGCGGGCGCAGGAGCAACAGGGCGGAAGGTATGGCAGTTGATGCAGCCGTCAATTTGCCCAGGAGCTGCAGGAACTGAATGTAAGGTAGCCGCCTGCCCCTCTTGAAGAAAGGAAGGAGTCGGAGGATGTCGTCCACACGTTTCTCTGACAGATAGGCCATCATGGCTACCGAGTCCAGAACCAGACCCAAATAGGCAGTCCGCTGAGTGGGGACCAGGCAACTTTTTGCAATGTTGCGGTGAGGCCCAGTCGGGCCACATGCGACAGAAGACGGTTGGTATCCCGGATCACCTGGTCTCGGGAATGCGGGCACACCAGTCGTCGAGATAGGGCAGGACCTTCATGCCCCCCGCCTGCAGAGGCGGCAAGGCTGCCGCAACACAACGGGTAAACACACTTGGGGACAGGGAGAGTCCAAAGGGGAGCACCCTGAACTGGTAATGGTGGCCCTGGAAGGCAAACCACAGAAAGGGCTAATGATGAGCAGCGATTAGGACATGAAAGTACGCGTCCTTCAAATCTATGGACATGTACCATTCGTTGGGACTGACCCCACGCTGAACATCTGCTGTAGTCAGCATGTGGAATGGCAGAACTTTTAAGTACCTGTTTAGGCCTCGCAGGTCCAGGATGGGCCATAGTCTGCCATACTTCTTGCCGACGAGAAAATAGGTCGAATAGAACCCCCCGGGATGAAGGAGGGGGTCCACCGGTACGATGGCACCTTTGTCCAGGAGGGTGGACAGCTCCTGGGCTAAGGTTTGGGCCTTGGCGATGGATGTCATTTTCACCCGGCCGAAGGCTGGGGGCCGGCGTCAGAACTGCAGTTCGTAGCCCCGGGTCAAGGTGAAAACTACCCAGGGGTCCGGACAGCAGGCTGCCCAGTGACTGAGCTGCTGCTGGGAAAAGCAGCCGACGACCGGCCCTGTGGCCCTAGCGCCGCTGCCCCCGGCCCCTGAAGGAACCGGAAGGATGGCGGTCAGGCTTGGAGGCCTGGGGCCGATGTGGTGAGTGGCGCACGGTGGAGTGAAAGTCGCCTGCCGGCTTCTCAGCATCCCATCACGAAGGCCGCTGACCACTCTGGGGAGGCAGCTGTGGAGGACGTGGAGGGGCAGATGGAAAAGCTCTCTTGTGAAGGCCCGCAAGCTGCCGCCTGGTCTCATCAGCTTTGGCTGTGCGATCCAATGCATCCAAAGCTGCAGAGCCAAACAGCTCACCAGGTTCCGCCGGCACCCGGTGAAGGACCCTACGAGTCGCCTCCGTCAGGGGTGACTGGGCCAGCCAAACGTGGCGACGAGTGTGGACAAGTGTTGACATAAGCCGACCCAATTCTCTCGTCTGACAGGCAAAAGTCTGCAGTGAGGCATTGCAGATGTCACGGATGGAGTCATCCACCTGAGCATCCTGCAGGGGAAGCCGAGAGGGCCAAAAGGAAGTAGGAGAGGGTGTTTCCAAGGCGGCCGATGCGTGCTGCCGTGTTGTAAGCTCTGCAGACATAGTCATCAGTGACCTTACACTGGGCAGAAGGGCACCTGGGGTCCGACTTCATTGCCTCATCCGGAGATACAATCAAAGCAGCAAGCAGGTTCCACCGCTGGCATGTGGAGAAGACCAACTGCCTCAGCACCCTCTATGGCAGCTAAGGCTCGCTCATCCGACCCTGGCCTGGTGAGGGCTGACGTGTCCCCCCAGCAGGAATGCAGCTCCTTCAATAAATCAGGAGAGTGCTGCACCATAGTCTTCGCTGGTGGGGGGTTGCACCTGTAGAAAGCGCTAGGAGCCTTTCCCTGACTCGGAGCGTCAAGGTGCAGGCGTGCCAGGGCAGCCCGGATGATTGCCCCCATGGAGGAGTCATCAGACCCTCGCCGGGAATCCGAGGCTGAAGAATGCGAGGAGCCTGCTGCAGTCGAGTCGTCAACCCGACCTGGGAATCATTAAACTGGCTGGATGAAGCTGCAATGGAGATAGCATCGTCTACCGGCAGCGGTGACCCCTGAGTAGCCGCAACTGCAGCATGTGTCAGCCTACCAGCAGGCTGCAAGCTAAGGAGAAGTGTCTTCATTTGCTCCATATCAGCAGCCAGACGGGTCGACCTTAGAGGAGAGCTGGTTGTCTGCCTTCCTCCGCCGTTTTCCTGAGGGGACACCATCCCCGTCCCGTGTGGCAGACCGCTTCTGTGCGGCATCCCGACAGGAATCCACCCCCTCTGACTGGAATGAAGGCAGGCAGGATAGTGGATCCATTTGGGCCAGCCTGGCCAGCCTTACTGACCTTGGCATGATGCCACAATTTATGCAGGCTTCATCGGTGATGGCCTCCCGCAGGTGATCCACGCCAAGACAGGACACACACCGGTCATGGCCATCCTCAGGCTCCAGGGATGCCATACAACTGCCACAGGCATGCTCCATCCAGAACCAGGTGGAGAGGTAGCCAAAAGAAAAACAAAGCGTGATGCCACCGGGACGGGAACGCCAACTCTTTGAAACACAGTTATTAGCATTCAAAGCAGCATCAGCATCAGTAGCACAGCCCTCAGCAGCTGTGTGCAATGCTGGAAGGTGAGGGGCGGAAATGCCACCAAACCAGCAAAGCCACCCTACCAGAGCAGGTAACAACATACAACGTGCAAAACGCTGGCGACAAGCTCTCGGAGAACGAGCGTCAGCCCATTACTCCTGCCACGGAGGCACGAGACTGCACAGAGCCAGCAGCACGCCAGTAACAATTGTACTGGGCCATTCAAATGGCTATGCTTTACTTACGTAAACCTCAACGCGCGGTCGCGAGAAGAATGAAGGAGCCGATTGCCTGCTGACACCGGAAGATATAGCTTCCCGGGGGTCATGCAGGGGTCACAGGTGACGTTGTTGTTATTCGTACTCGACATGCGCTAGCACGGGCGGAGTTGTCCAGTGCTTAAAGCACCGCCTCTGGCGGTCAGTAGGGACGAAATAGAACTCCTGATCCAGCAGGTGGACCAGGGCCTGTTTTAGGGGGTAGTTTACCCAATTGTTGACCTCTGGCCAAAATCTTTCCACTCTCAGGTTCTGTTTAAACACAAGACAAACTTCAAAGGACTGTTTGAAAACACTTAAAATCAAAAAACGTTTTTTACAATCCCAAAATCAGAAAAAGTTGCTCTGGTATGTAAAACACAGGTAGCAGACAGCAGTGAAATGTTGTAAATGTCCTTTGATCTTGAATTTTGTTGTAGACAGTGTGCAAATATTTGAGCTTCAATTGATGTGTAAATATCTATCAATTCCTGCCATTCAAGTGTGCACCTCATCCCAAGATTTTGGGACAGACGGGATAATTTAAGACAAGTGATGAGGTGAAACAGAATAATGAGGTAATGGGTAAACAGCTGATGTCAGCAGTGATACAAGTTAACATCACCTCTTTACACATCAAATCTTTATCATGCCTGCTGTGTAGGGCTGCAACTAACGATTATTTAAACAATCGATTAATCGGTCGGTTATTTTTTCGATTAATCAATGAATCAGATAAAAAAAATAATTTACACCCCTTTATTCAATAACAGAACATTATTTCAAATTGACAGTGCTGAATAGGGCTGCAACTAATGACTATTTTGATAGTCGACCAGTCACCGACTATTGACACGATTAGTCGACTAATCGGATTATGAATCACATAATTATTAAATTACTCTTATTTAGCTATTAGCTTTTAAATTTAGTACAAGGTCACTTTGATTATGTCCAAATCAATAATAAACACAAGATGATACTTAATTGAAAATTACATCTTTTAATCAACTTTGCTGCTGATATTTTGCTGCTACTGATGCAAACATTTTATAAAAACAATTCATGTGTTTGGCTTTTGGTCTATAAAATGTTGAAAAATGTTGATCACTGTTCCCCAAAGCCTAAGAAGACGTCCTCAAATGTCTTGTTTTGTCCAAATCAACAGTCCACAACCCAAAGATCTTCACTTTCCTGTCATAGACTAGAGAAACCAGAAAATATTCATATATAAGAAGCTGGAATCGGAGAATTTGGACTTTTTCTTCTTAAAAAAAAGACTCAAAACGATTAGTCGATTATCAAAATAGTTGGTGATTAATTCAATTATTAGTCATCGATTAATCGATTAATTGTTGCAGCCCTACTGCTATGCCGAATAGGCTTCATGCTTAGCCTTCTCTTTTGGAAAAATCCAAAAGACAGCCTTGTTGCTTTTTCCTTTTTATGTTACACTTTGATGGTCTCTTCTCCTCTCCTTGCCTATTGCCAGTGTCACCTACTCAGTAGCCTGCATTTTACACACTGGGCCAACTTTTTCTGATTTGGGTTTTTATTGAAAATACATTTTGCTTAATTTTGAAAGGTCAACACTAATCATGTCAACATTAACCATATCAACTAACTACAGTACTTTTTCTAAAATCTGTACCTGCCCAGGGACTGCAGATGTAAACGAGCTCATAGCTAAATCTGGCATACATCATCTCTTATCATTTGAGATTAATGTATTTGTGCATGGTCCTTGTTTCATAAACAAATGAAATGAAATGGAAAATACTTATTATCTTTATATGTAATCAATAGGACAAAATTCACCCTTGAAGAAGTTGTCTGCACATAAGGTAGCCTGTTGACGTTATGTCTGTGTTGAGACAGCTTTTCTTGCATGTTAAGGGTAAAAAAAAAACTCCCTGCCATGATCCACTCTGATTTGGTCCTACATTCCATTGTTGGCAACTGATTTCCTGTAATAGAAAAATGTGTAAATTATATGGATATACACTGAACAAAAATATAAACGCAACACTTTTGTTTTTGCTCCCATTTCTCATGAGCTGAACTCAAAGATCTAAAACAGAAACAGAAAACCAGTCAGTATCTGGTGTGACCACCATTTGCCGCATAGAGTTGATCAGGTTGTTGATTGTGGCCTGTGGAATGTTGGTTCACTCTTCTTCAATGGCTGTGCGAAGTTGCTGAATATTGGTAGGAACTGGAACACGCTGTCGTATATGCTGATCCAGAGCATCCCAAACATGCTCAATGGGTGACATGTCCGGTGAATATGCTGGCCATGCAAGAACTGGGATGTTTTCAGCTTCCATGAGCTTCCACTTTTCATGAGGTCAAAAATCATTGAAAAATCATCTTTTTGTTCACAAAATACTTAATGTAGATGACTTACCTGGCGACGCAGCTCATTATATGGCTTGTGCACCTCTCTAAGAATCCTTCACCTGCCCTAACTCCTACTGATGACAGGTATCCTGTCATGAATTTTCATCCATAAGTTGGACCCGTCTGTCAAAACAAAAAAAAGTTAAATAAAGTAATTCAAAAGCCTTCTGCCTAGCCATGTAACTAACACTAAAGATTAACATTAAAAGTGTAATAACAAAAACTGTCATGTAAGTTATGTGAAACTAGACAAACACCTTTTACAAATTAGACACAGCATAAGGTATATGATTAACCTTTGTGTCTGACAACGGACACTTTTGTCCAATTCCGATTTTCATTTTGTGACTATTTCACAGTGGTTTTAGCAAGAGCCTTGAAAATTGATAAAGGTAAATCATTTTTCACATATTTTTGAATTCCAAACCCAATCCTGTATAACACCCTCCAACTCTGAGAAAATCATGTTACTGGCACATTTACCACATTGGACAAAAGTATCCAACGTGTTTGATGCCATAAAAAAGGCATATGAGAATTTTTTTTCAGTTTTTTTTTTCATGCATCCTCTAATCCACTTCTCTTCTATTGATCCAAACAATTGATTTAATTAATTTCAGACTTTTACCCCCTTTAATGCCAGAAAATAGAGTCCCTGGTAAAAAAAAAATGGTGAAAAAAGCACATGAAAAGGGGGTTGTTTCCAATATAATAAATGCAAATTGGATTTGGCGGTGGTTGTGTTGGTGGTGGGGGGGGGAAGGGGTGTGTGTGTGTGTGGGGGGGAATTATTAGAGTCTTGGATTTGTCATTGATGAGTAACAAGATTGATTTCCAGGGATTTTTAGTTTTTTTGTAGTGTCAGATTAAAGAAATGGCTACCATAGACTTCCATTATTAAAAATGAATTGAAGTCTATGGGGCAATGGAATAAAATGGCAATGTGTGCACATGACACAGACATGCACACACACACCTGTGCCTTTGAAGTAAGGCCTTGTTTACATAGAGGTCCAGCTAAGTAGCATGTTTAATAAATAAACATGTCAGGTAAAGCAATATTCTAGTGGTTATAGGGAATGTACAGGTGCAACAACGGACAAAATCACTAATTTGAACTGGAAACAATCGTCAACCTGTTGTTTATACGTCTGAGAATTAAAATATAACTCATCTTCTTTTGTAGCATCCATGTTTTTCCCACATTACGACTTTATAGACACATGAACACAATGAACACAACGACTTGCCAACTTGGGAACTCAGATCTTCTGTCACCACATGAATGCAACATTAAACTGCTTGTCTAACCTTTTGGCGATCATGTTTCTTCGCACTTCAAGTGTTAACAAAATAAAACTATTTCCATAAAATAATGAATATGAAAATCATATATGTTTGTCAATGTTAAAAATGTGAACACTTACCTCATCTATTGATGACAGGGTTGCCGTTTCCAGTTCTGCATCTGACACAAGTCTTTTTCGCCTGAGTTGGTGTTGAGCACAGAATCTTATCACTGACATTTCCGAGCATCTCTGAACACCTAACTGCTGCAGCGCGGTGGAAATCTCGGCATGCGTTTTGCCATCCTCAAAAAGCTGTCTGATAATGTCACATTAGGCTCGTTCGAGATGAACTGCGCCTCGCCTCGAAGGTGGACGAGACCAGGCGGCAGCAGCAGGGGCGGTGACAAAAAGCTGCAGTCAAGTCGGACAGTTTCCAGCCACCGTCAAAGAACATACAGGAAGTCACAGAAATATTTACATCCTGTTAGATCCATCTGTAGGCTACCTGTAGTTTGCAGAACACGTTCGGATAGCTATGGCTGAAGAAATTGCGTATGCACTGTCATTTATAAATCATACTATCCCTAAACTTAAGAAATTGAACTACTGAATTAACAGTCCAAACGTTCTCACAGCTATATAGGCTACACATGGGGAGGACAAGCAGCAAAGGTTTCTCATAATCTTTATTTATTGATGTATTTATATTTGTAATTATATACAGTAGGCTATATAGCCTATGTGGGAATATGTGTGTATCTGGCATTGTATTCTATCCTTTGTTCTTTTTGTCTGCCTTGTAAAGCACTGATTGCTCGTTTTGATAAGTGAACAAACAAAATATGTTTAACAGAATAAACCTTCATTGCACAACATGAAATTCATTTAATCTAACATTAAATATAATAATTACACAGAAAATTAGGATTTTCGACAAAACGTAGTGTTTGTAGTCCTAATTGGATTGGGATTGGGTGCGATTGGTCTCCCATGTAACTGGAATGCAGCATAAGAGCCAATCAGCTCTTTGATCAGGCGACAGCCAGGCGTTTCCCATCATGCCCTGAGGTCTTAGAGTCGGTGGAAAGCAACTGCGGCGCCTGGCTCTAAAAACTGCGGCCGCCTTGATCTCGTGAGGTTATCGTTGCCGGTGCGTGCATGACGTCAGAGCAAGTCGGGATCAAGTCGGACACAAATCTAACCAGCATGCATTGTGCGGTGGTCGCCGGTGATCGATTCTGCACAGGCCTGGCTCATCTCGAACGATCCTAATGACCCTCCAGTCCAGCCATGATACTAGCTACATTGGTTTATTTTGCTGTCTGCTCTGTGTCTTCCCCAGCCTCTGATTGGCTCCAATCCTGACGGTCATGCTAACCAATCAAATCCACGACCGACAGCAGGTATTAGCCAATCAGGTCTCTGTGCGGAGAGGAGTCCATAGTAACCTGATAGCAACGGTCTGGCCAAAAACAGATAACGACCATTATCCAATTTTTCTGTTTTTCATGTGAGCACAAAATCGGAAATCGAAAAAAACGAGTCGTTATCCGTTTTTTCATTTTGGTTTTGGACCCAAATACTGAGAATAGGAGTCGTTTTTTCGTTTTTTTATTTTTGGCTTTATTTTGAAAAACGAATAAACGAACAAATCACGGATTGAAAATAAATGTCATAAATTTATCATCGTTATCGTGGAGAATTTTATCAGGAAAATTATCGAGATCGTTTTATCTCCTAGCCCTATTATGGATGTATTCTATGAGCTCATAATAAAGTACTTGTATAATAAAATAAATTTAAAAAAAGATTTTTTTTAAAAAGTAGAAAATGAATTAAACACCAATCCTTTTTATTTTTGCCGATCTGATGAATGAAATGCTTTGAATATGGCCACTCATTGCCAGGAGAGTATAAGGCTGTGGTCACAGACATGTGGATGTAACATTCGCCTCCCATTCTATCTACGAGAAAGGACAAAAACCAAACATTTGCACGCGGTTGTGAAGCAAATCCAACTTTGGGGAACTTTGACTGGCGAAATTGCAGCCATGTCCTACACAGTCCAGATTCAGTCCTGCTAGGTGATTTTCATTTGCCTGCATTCGTGTTTGTTTGACTGCAACCTAAATGGGGCAGAGAAACTGGTTTCATGTGCCAGACTTTAAACTTCCACTACTGTATTTTCATGTCGAGATTATTGAACTATACTTTTTTCTGTTCTACTTTTGTAATGACTACTGCTTGTGATCAACCAATTCTGGACATCTGCAGCCGAAAGCACTTCTAGTGAAAGATTAATTTCTGTTTGTGAAATAAAAGACCATTAACAAATCCATCATTGTATTAGTATAACTTTATAAAAAAATTCAAAATTAACAAATCATTTGTAATAATTTACCTTTGGAGGTAACTGCAAAAAAGTGTTTTGACATTATCACTTAAAGACGTCAAATGATCAGATAGAGTATTTCTTTAAAAAAAGCATTGATTGACACTTGACACTTACTGACCACATCCTCAGTGTGATGTTGACTGGCTACCTAGATTTCATCTTGATCATTTGTCATTTTAAACAGAAACACAAAAACAAAGCAATTTAACTGACACAGTAGTACAAAAAAATGGAAAATATGAATGTACCATACAATGCCAAAATGACAAATGTTACCAGTGCAACTGCAAGCATCTGTGTGCATATCCAGTGTCAAGCTACAAGAAGGGCTAAACTACCTGCACAAAATCCAAAAATCAACATTGAGACATACTTTGTGGCACCAGAACCAAATGAGCAGAGAATAACCAAAAGGCATAATTATTCTTTAGCCTAGAAGTCAAACAGGGATCTAAAAGATGGGCAGGCAGAGTTTAGTCATTCAAAATGGGTAACTAATGTATAAAAAAACAAACTCATCCTTTGGCTTTTGAGAGCAGTGGCTGTTAACTGCTCATAGAACTGGACTGAAAGGTATAAACCACAGTGCCCACATACAGAAAAAACAAACATCTGTGGGGCTACTGATGTTTAGCTGACAGCTGTTTCCTTGGGATACATTAATTTATCAGTTCATGCTTACATCAGTCAAAACATACACAGCCATAGTGCATCCACCATCCCTATTGTTTGTTCTTTGGTACATTTACAGCATGTCATCTTCTCCTCCTCCGTACATGTCTGCCAGTTTCTTGAAGCGGGGTCCCCACTCATTGAGGCAGTTGTAGTCCTGGTCTCCGCTGCTCGACGAGTTCAGAGAGGAGAGGCTTCCTGCATCAGAGCCACCTCCTTCATAGTCAAACACCAGCAGGGAGTCGTAGGGGGGCGCTGTCGGGTCATTGTCAGCTGCCTTCAGGTTCTGCAGAGGAGCAGAGTATATACTCGATGTTATCATTTCATAGAACCTGTCTTCTCTTATATGCTGCAGAATCAAGTCAGGAAAGATGCAGATAGAGAGGATGATGCATCAAGTATCAAACCAAATCAAATTAAAACAGGGCTTAATGTACCCTGGCGTGGTGCTGGCTTTCCGACATATGACTATTTTAGAAAGAAAAAAAAAGTCGAGATAGGATTTGTTTTTGATGTGGTATAACCAATCATCTTCAGCGAAGCAAAGATTAGTTCAACCTACTGATGTATGAGGCCGACAAACGAGTGCTAGCCAATCAGAGGCAGAGTAGGCAGGTCTTGCCAAGAAACATGAGTGTGGTGTGGTAGCCCTGCAACTCGCCTCAAATAGAAGCAACGTTTATTAAACCTGGCAAAGATACAACCTTACTTGAGGGAGCAGTTAAGAACAAATGGCGCTTGGATAGAGGAAATGGTGGAGATGGGAAACCGTACAGAACTTGGTGCCACGAATTGAGGGAGCCGGGTGCTTGCTT
This sequence comes from Pagrus major, assembly GCF_040436345.1. Lineage (NCBI taxonomy): Eukaryota > Metazoa > Chordata > Actinopteri > Spariformes > Sparidae > Pagrus > Pagrus major. Next base: position 3,380,372 of record NC_133229.1, read on the forward strand.
CTGCAGCGTGTGTTCGAAGAAGCTGCTGGAATGTGCTCACTTGCCATAAATTAGATGCCAGCCATAAAGCTTCGGCCGTGCACTCTGTCATAGGAGTACGTTACCGGAAACGAAGGCTACAGCTGCCACTGCGCCTTCAATGACCGACTGTGTTTGCGACCACAAAATGTGTGTGTACGTTCATAGCAGAAGGAAGCACTTCATAAGTTTCAAGTTGTCATCTTGTCACTTTAAAGTTGCAGTTGTAAACAATACTGCAGTCATTCACATGCGAACTTTTAATCTGTATCAGATATTGAATCTTTGACTCACATCATCAATGAAGTTGCCAATTTCCTCCGGATTGGCAGGGCGAGGACGGTACTGAGGAGCCGGCATGAAGTTTGGCACCACATCGTTCCTGAACACCTCAGGGCGGTTATCCAGACCACGATGGAGAACACTCAGATCATAGTCCTGAGGGAGAACATGTTTGGGTTGAGCAAAAGCTTCTGCATTTTCATTTGAACAAAAACATCTGTTAGTGCATTTAGTACAGTGTTTCTCAAACTTTTTCAAACCAAGGGCCACTTAACCAATAAAAAAAACTTCACAGACCACCCAACTTCCAAATTTTCCCCAAATCAAGTGGCCTAGTTCAACAGTATATTACACATTAGAGCCTGATTAGATGAATGTCCTACAACATAGCATAGCCTACTCACTCATCATGGTCTCTGTTGCCATCTTAATGTGAACAATTGTGCTGGTTTTTCTGAGACATCGGTGAAGCAGTGTCTGGCTCCAAATTGGAGAATTTCAGTTTCACAAAACCCACTGCACTAATTCTTTTTGGAAAATATTTTCTCACCGACATACTTGTGTCACGCAGGCAAATGTCTCAAAAACAGTCTGGCTACATTGCTGAAGTATAAAAACACAGCAAAACAGCCAATTAAAAAAAAAAAAAAAAAAAAAAGTTGAATTTACATCTGAGTTAATTTAACATAAAAAAAACCCCCATCTGTTCTACTCAATATACTTGAATTAAATCTGAAATGTGCCATTTTAGCAAATTTACTCACAGACCATTCTTCGAGAAAGGCTGATTTAGTAAATGAGCTGAAATCACTCAATAAGAAGAATATTTTTATGACAATGCAAGGTACAATGCAAAAACTAAAGATCCAACCAAAACCAAGTATAACAATCTTGTATTTAGATTCATGATCTGGTTGGTCTTATTTTCAGTATTACTAAGAATTGTATTTTAATTTCACTTAAAAGGAGCACTTTGTAGTTTTGGGGAAGAATTTTAAATCAGAAGAGAAAGATCCTCTTTGACTGATTTTTTAAAGAAAACTAAATAATCAAACTTTGTTTTCATGACTGAATAAACAATCTGACCCTAAAGAACAACACAATTTATACTGTTTTACTTTGTTTATATGTGGCGGACCCTGCCACCTTTCTATCTTCAAAAAGTGTTCTGGGACCTTATTTAAATCTGAGAACAGCTTGTTTATTCAGTTATGGAAAAAATAAATATTTCTGAGTTTGTATTATTACCTCATTAATATTGTAAATATTACAATTCTGAGTTTGAATTTCTACATAGTGCCCCTTTAATTCAAGTAAATGTTTTGTGAGCAACTTTGTTGTTTTTTTGTAACTAGATACAAGGGACATGTCCTAATATATGTGTGTGTGTGTGTATATGTATATATGTATGTATATATATATATATATATACACACACATCAAATAAATAACAAAAATGGTTTGAAATAAACATTACATACTCCCCCTATTCGTTTGGAGCAGGTGGCTGGGAATTACAAAATGCTCCTTTAAGATGAAAGAAACTGCCTTTGAGGACAATTTAAAAAAGCAAGTTTTCAGGTTTTCAGTAAGCCTATTCCACAGGTGGGGAGCATACACTAGAAATTAAAAGCTGCATCACCTTGCTTGCAGCTAACAGTGAACATGTCAATGTCTTTTGCCCCGTCTGCTTTCACATCTAGAAGCTGCTTAAAAAAGCAGGGATGTTGTTGGACTTGTGTTTATTTATTTAGTGTTTGGAGAACGTCTGAATGATGCTGTCTGATATGTGTTAGCATATCAGACGTTGTCACCTGCAGAGTGAAAGCACATGCTTCTCAGCATGTTCATCAAATCAAACATCGGCCCAATTTTCTGCTTTCTAACTACAGGATGCATTTTTTAACGACTTCCTGCTGATCTCTGCCTCTCTCCACGATACTCTTGACGTTAGCCTAGTGTTCACAAACGATTCAATGCAAGAGAGCGATGTAAATAAAAAATCCACATAAGTTGCAATCTCCCCATTATGTTCAGTCACTGCTCAATGCTCACACTACAGTCATGTCATCTCAAATGTAAAAAACGAATGGAGACAACTCGCTGTAGTAACGTTAATACTCTCACCTGAGGAAAAAAAAAGAAGCAGAGAAACAAGTCTGGTTGATTAAATGGCCGTGGAGAGGCGGTCAACATAGCTGTCCAATCTCCGGTGAGAACAGGAGGCGTTATTTTCTAACCAGTCAACAGAAGTATGCTGGCTAACGTTAGCCGCTAGGGTTATTTACCATTGCGTTGTTGAATTCTTGATATCAATCACGTCTGAAATTTATTGAGGCTGCCTCCATTGAGTCTGGAGCAGTTCAGGAGGTTTAAGACTGGATCTGTGCACCCCTCACATTACCAGATAATCTGGGCCGACCTCCAGGACCAACCAAGCTCTCCACCCAGATTTGTCCTCCAACTGTCTGGAGGGGCAAATCAGCCCCATACGCCTGTAGTCTGAGTCCGGCCCTAGTATCAAGACATTACTACACATAATAGTGGGTCGGTTTTTACCCTTAGGACATAAGTACCTGATCGTCCTCTCCACCTCCCTCTTCGTCATAGTAATAGATGTTGTCTCTGATATCATCATCCTGCAGTAGAGGCTCCTTCTTCTCCCCTCTTCTCCGTCTCGCGAACAACAGCAGCAGCAACACCACCACTGAACATACAGGGAACAAACAAAGCATATGATAACACACCCACATGATTCAGTCACCACAAGTCAACCCGTTTCTACCAAGCAGAAAAACAAAAGCTAAGGTCAAGTGGTGAGAACTGAGCCCATTAGCAGAAGAGTTAACCATAGTTACTTTTATTGTTAACAATGAAGCAAACCAACACTGAATGTACAGCATCTTCTAACAGGTATAATGTTGGTATCAAAGCCCGCCATGTCATATTCCTGTGCGCCATAGGGCTCAACAATTAACCAGCCTTATTCTTCAAACCTGTCAGTGTAGGTATATACTGTCTGCCTACATTAACTCATCACAATAACGTAGGTGTATGAAGCCCAAATTAACATTACATAATCATAATACTGAAATGTACGGCTCATGTTATTTGGCAAAAACTGTACAGCAGTTTTGAGATCACTGGAGCATTCAGAGCTTTTGTCACTGCCCACAGCTGGGCAGCGTCATACAGACCCAGGTTGATTGTATTCTAACTGCATCGTAATCATCCAGTTGCAGGTTAGGATTTTTATTTGGTATTGCTGAACTATGAGTGAAATATCTTACAGGATTGCGACCATAGTTGGGAGCCAAAGAGAGAATTCATTTGCATCACAAGTTATAGTTCAGATCTCCAGTCTGAGGAATTATTATAAACATTCTTCCATGATTAAGCTCCATCAATTATAAAACTTACTGAGCAGCAGAAGGATTGCTCCCAGTATTCCCAGGATTACAGGCAGTTCGAGGGCTCCCTTACGGACATCGATGCAGCTCACTTGTTCCCCTTTGCAGTCACACACTTCAGCCTGGACGGTGCTGGTCTGCCCTAGGCCCCGGTTGTCTGAAACCCTCAGGACCACAGTGTATATTCCTCTCTCCAGCTCAGTGGCTAAATTCAGAATGATGCTCGTTTCTGCAACAAAGAGGAAAATACAGGAACATTTATTTATAACCCCTCCGTTGTTTGAGTTTTGAGTACATAAATAAACATATCTACATAAATGCTCAAAGTGGAGGACACATTTTCTAAATGCCTCTAGTTCCCACAAATGGTTTAAAAACGCATCATCGCCAAAATAAAATAGCATTCTGTTCCATGAGAGGCATGGCTTCCTCCCATGCTGTGCATTGCCTCTCCAATTCACTCCAGTCATTCAAATCTCAGCAATTAACTTCTAACTTCTAAACTTAAGCATCTCTGGAAACCTCAAGTTTTTGAGCTTACATGGGGAAGCACTACCTATGTTCCTATGTACCTCTATGTTCAATTCAAATTTCAAAACCTTGAACTTTATGTTTATCAGAGCAGAATACCAGCAACAGACCATGAGGAAAACTTTCATAACACAAAGAATTGAAAATCATTTTACTCTCTTCACCCACTTACATAGTGTGGTTTCTCCTGCTGATTTTTTAAATCTTCTGCACTTGGTAATGGGACGTGCATTTATATGGCACTTTTCTATACCAACTACTCAAAATGCTTTACAATACTTCACATTACATTTACACATATACTGATGGTAGAGGCTGCCATGCAAGGTGCCAACCTGCTCATCAGGAGTGATACAGCGCTAACCAAAGTGCCTCACAATATGTCTTCTCTCTCTCTCGGGGTTCAGTATCTTACTCAAGGATACTTGGACATGCAGCCTGGGGATCCAGGGATCAAAACCACCAAACTTTCCATTAGGCATGTCCCTCTCTACCTCCTGAGCCAATCCACCCCTTAAAAGAATGGGTTCTTTTTTTCCATTAAGGACCTCTGAGTTTCACCTGGGACTTGCTATGTGATTGCATGGCATTAGTTTGTGGCTTGCTATATGCAAAAATAACTTCACCAAGTAGCACAAAAGGTTTCATTTCCAATTGTAAAATTTTACATACTAGACTCGTTCATCCTAGCCGTCCAGTTGTTCTTCGACATGCCCTGTAAGGAGACGCTGTATGGAGCAGCAAAGCCTTCTCCATCTTTATCCGTTACTAGCAGCAGCTGAGGAGCCGGCTCCTTGTTACACAGCTGAGAAAACAACAGATTCAAGCAACTATTTATCTCACATTAGCTTTTGGTTACAATTACTTCTTAGGTTAGTATTTAATTACTGATTTGAATTTATTTATTTAGTCTTAAACAGCATTTCTTTGAATCACACAAAACCCAGTCAATGTGAATCTTATATTTTATCTGGATTAAAATTAGTCAAAAACATGACAACTGTTAAAATGTTTGGGAAAGGAGACACACCATGATTGAACGTTTCTCAATGGTGGGTGCATTGTCATTGACATCTTCAAGCTGGATCACCAGAGTACCAGTTCCTGTGGCTGGGACTTCATCTGTACATGTGACAGACATACACATAAACACACATCAGGAGAGCAAAACACAGTTAGTTCAAGGGAAATCCCTACTTCAATAACTTATTTTGGCCCTAAAACTACTGAAAACAAGATGAGTTTTTACAAATGTAAGTTTTGCCTTCAACCTACCATTGTCAAATGCACCAATTAGTGCTGTGTATTTGTTGTCCTTGACAAAGGAGGACTCTCTGTCCATCGGACTTTTCACCTTGATCAGGCCCGTGTCCTTTCCCACATTAAGCCAGCCAGCAGGGTCTCTAATGATTCTATACCTGGATATAAACAAGACAATCAAAGCAAGATGAGTTCAACTAACAAGCTTCTCACTCGTGCGTTCACAGACCAGATCATTTGAATGACATGCAGCTGTTATTTATTATATATACACTGAATGTGTTTTTAGTTTTTGCTAAGTGCTCCAGAATCTATTTGGAAGCTGCACATAAAACTAACTAAACTAAAATGATCTCATCACAGTTGTATGTCTCCCCGCATTAGTCAAGTTGCTGTTCCTGAGATGTGGCATTGAATAATAGCCAGAACCTTTTTTGCAGAATATTATGGAGTCACAGTGCATTTAACCTCTGACCTTTTGGATATCAAGAGCCATAGTTGCATTATTTTGTCCCATTAGACATTTGTATGTCAAATGTACCGTACTTATTGTAGGAATTCTTGAGAGATGGCCAAAAATGTATTTTGTGAGCTCACAGTGACCTTCAGCTCTGACCACCAAATTCTAACCAGTTCATCCTTGAGTCATGAGCCGTTTTCAGACAGCGATGTTTGTGTGTTTAAATCCAGGATAAAAGCCTATTCGCACAGGACTAGCATTACTTGTGGACCTCTGGGAATTTGTAATAATTGTGATCTTAATCCAACGCATATCTGCCATGTCTGTAATCTGTAAATTCCACAGAATATTGCCTACAATATTAACATAGAACATAGAGGTCCTGTGAAATTAGTCCCGTGCAAATAGTCATGTCTTTGATAATAATTTGTATTTCTTTTTAAACCACTGTTTCCTGCCGTCAGACGACTAGACAATGATTAAATTTGATCTCTGTTTATAACAACAGTCAACAACTATGCTGTAAGACAAAGTTCTAACCCCACAAAGTTCTGTAGTCAAACCAAGGGGAGACCATGGATGTGTGAAGTCATTGTGGTGAAAGCTACCAATGTAATTTGTCCAGCTGGTTTACATGAAAATTAGGTTGTAGCTCGAATAAATGAAGTTTATTTGTGTTTTTACAACGTTTTGCTTTAGAGTAACTGATCCTGGAAGTTCAGATCTGTGAAATCATTCCAAATTTAACAAAGTTGACACAATATCCAGTAGACAATGTCTGTAAATACAAGCAAAATACAGACTTCAAGACGCCAATGCGCAACACAAAACACAAACGAGGGCTGGTTATTTCTAAATCACATGGAGGTCCCCTGATAAAGTCCATTACAAATAAGGCTAAAGTCACACTGAACACCCGTTTCCCCCTTCTCACATTAGCAGATTGCTGCTGCAGTCAGGTTAATAAACAGGAGTGAATATAAATACCCTTTTTGATCCCAAAAGCTGTTTAGCTATCTCTAACGTCTCTGGATCACAACAGAATCTGATGTGATTCAAGATGTTTATTCCTCCCAAGGTCAGGCTTTGCACTAGACTCTCTCCCCAAGAGCTAGCTGCTAGCTCCCCCTCTCAAAACACTTGGCAAATGTTTTGGTTTTTTTGGTTTTAATAGAGACTCCTAGCAGCAGAAATTACATAGTGTGCGTTACTGTCCCATTGCCTCAAGAGGTTTTCTGCCTGACTATAACTACATGATTGCTTATATGGTGCAGAAATATAAGTACTGTGCATAGGATGTGCTGGGAATTACAGATTGAAGGCTTTGCAAGCCTCTACATAAGTTTTCTCATGTTCTCTAAACTCTGTTTAACATGCACTTCTAAGGTTAAATAATTGAGGGAGGGTCACCTAATGCTTATTAAATGATTTTCTTTTTCCTGTTTTCTAGCATTGATAATCTTCTGCTTCAACACAAAAAGTAAAAAGGCACAACAGATTCGGAGCTTACATGACTTTTTGTTTACGTGCAGTGTCTGGGTCATAAGCAGTGTACTGCACTACGTCACTGTCGACAGGAAGGTCCTCCGGTTTTGACACAAGCTTCTCAATTGGATCAAAGACTGGAGCTTCATTGACGTCCTGCACATTCACCACCACTGTGGCAGTGGCAGTGGGCAAGGGAATAGCAAAAGGAACCTCATTCTCCACTGCAACCAACAGAGTGTACTTGCTGTTCTTCTCAAAGTCAAGACCCTGGATGAATGGAGGGAAAAGCACAGCAACACAATTTATCAGACTAAAATAAAACCCAGATTCCTTCCAAAATTTATTTTTTACTTGTATTATTTGCATAACAGAGATTGTTCTTTGAAAAACTGCAATAGGATATTAAAATAAATATTTATCAACATATATGTCACAACTTCAACATTATGGCTTGTAGGGTTGGGGCGATATGACATTATAGAACAGTAGACTTTTGTCCACCTGTAGAGATTTGGTAATTCTGTTTGCACCACAGGAGCTATATCCCTTGAGTAACCTTTCATACAAACACTGTCAGAATCCATAGCAAGCATTGGGCAAGTTGATGAAGTTTCACAGAGTGTACCTTCTTGGTATTCCACTAGCCTGAATATTGCTTTCCTCTCTATTGTCCATATTGCGCCTACGTCCAAATACATTTAGTACTGATAACATAAAAACAGTCATCATTACAAGTCCTCCTCCTGTACACTCTACCCTGACGTCACCCCTTACTAAATCAAATAGAGTATTCCCAGTGGGTGAGAACACGTCTGACCAGATAAACACTAAGTCCAGAGTTGCCCTCTCACAACAGGAGATTGAGTATTATTATTAGTATGTGAGGCAGTTGATGTTATGGTATGGACATTTAAAACATTTCTTAATTACCATTACCTGGATATAAAAAATTACATATACTGTGACAGATTTTGGCCATATCGCCCACCCCTAGTGGCTAATTTAAGAATTCTTGGTTTACTTCCTACCTTGGCTGTAGAAATGATTCCTTCCTGTTTGTTAATTCCTGTTTTCACGGTGAAAAATCCTCCAGGATCACCATCAACAATCTTGAACTTTGCATTCCAGGCTGGCGTATGTGGGTCATCGCCATCTTCTACAGACATCATGACGACCTGAGCGTCCACTTTATTTTCTGCAACTGTTGCCTCATACTGGGACAATGCATGGGATGTTTGAAAGTGTGGGAGTAAAACATACAGGGAAACAAGAATTACATAAAAGTATGTTGTTGTTCCTTGCTTGATATTAGCATAATTATATTACCAAAAAAGCCTCAAAGTTTATCACATAATCACATAGGAACTGAGTTTTCTCAGCCATTCCTCCCCAAGTTACTGTTACTGTCAATCTTTTCATTCTTGTGCTACATGCATGCAGTTTACATGAATAATGGTGGCAGATTTACAATTGGAATATATACTATCTATCTATCTATCTTAGTGATTATCTATCTATCTATCTATCTTAGTGATTATCTATCTATCTATCTATCTTAGTGATTATCTATCTATCTATCTATCTATCTATAGACATATACATACTCTCGACCTTGACAGATCTGCTGTGCCTCATTGCGGTTGCTAAACCACAGGGGGCTGTGCAGTAAATTCTGACAGTAAATATGTAAAGACATATGTTATACTCACGGAACGCTGGGTGAAGGATGGAGCATTGTCGTTGCTATCGGTGACTGTAAGGATTACTTGTGCTTTTCCAGTCAACCCTCTTCCGACCATGTCTGCTGCTTCAACCTCCAAAGTGTATTTAGGGTATTTCTGTTGGAAGAGACACACAATGAGTTTAGCACACCAACTGAAAGGCTTAAATATGTTGCCTTAATTTCACAGATTTAGTCGGATTAGAATCCCTGAAGACATTTCTCACTAAACATGTATGTTTCACACACATTTTCAACACAGCATCACAGTCGATCAATACAATCACCACAGTTTCAAGGTAGAAACCCAAGATTATTGTCACCAATTCAGTACCAAATGTTAAATATGGTCACAATCTATGCTTCTATTCTGGATTAATGGCGTTGAATGATAGCCAGAAAAGTTACGATACACACAATTTTATCGTGCTGAAAACATGCCGCGATACCATTGTGAGACTGTGATGATATGTACCAACATATCACGTGATTGTTTTGCCTGTAAAGCTCATGGATCTAACAAGGGAAAGGGAATGCAGTGTACTCTCTCTCTCCTAGTCATTGTATTGTTCCATTTAAACAGCAGTGGGCGTAATCATACACTCAAGAAAAGACCTTATCAGTCGGTCTTTACGTGTTTGTTCCAAACTGGGAAAACAGGAGTCTGGCTCAAACGCAGATCATTTCAACAGTTAAAATAAACATTGAAAGTCTGCCAAGACAGGCAATATATGTTTTCAAAGCACTTACCTCTCTGTCTAGCCCACCCCTATTGACCCTGATGGCTCCAGTGTGTGGGTTGATGTCAAACAGGTTGTCACTGGGAAACTTTGGGTCCTGACTTGTAATACGGTAACGGAGTTCTGAGTTATCATTATTTGGTTCATCAGCGTCTGTCGCCACGACCTTTATCACCTCAAAACCTGGATAAAAAGAAGTAAGAAGTGGAAGTTAAGTTCAGAACCTTCTTGATGTATTTTACAAGATAGAGGCATACAAAGACAAGAGTATGCTAGTTTTCATTCCAACCTTATAGCCCCTTTCAGACACAACACACTCTCACCACTGTCCTCTGAAACTCATAATTTCCACTGGCTTGCACCATGCCATGGCGGTTTATCCCTACGTTGAGCACAGACTGAGTACGCCACTCTGCACACTGCTGTGACTGCACTGGACCTAGTGGCGAGCAGAGCTTAAATCACACTGCGTCGGAAAAGGACCCTAACAGTGCATGTGATGATTGACATACCACGCACACCACAGTCTGTTAAATCATTTCGTCCTTAGTCTGGTCTCAAAGCACTGTATGAATTGTTAGACCCCATAGTGGATTAAAATTACCCCAAAACATAAAACAGTGTACAGTCGATGACCACTTACAGATAACATTAGAAAAGTCTCATTCAGGACTGGCACATCCACTTAGTAGTGGACTTTTTTTTTTTTTTAACAAGAGTGGACATCTTTTTTTAAGGCTTAGATCCAGTGACAGTACCTTCTGGTGAGGCCTCAGCAACTTCTCCCAGGTATGTTGATTTAGAGAAAATAGGGCTGTTGTCGTTCTGGTCAATTACATGGACTATAACTTCCATAGGAGTCTCAGCGTTTCCTGAACCATCTGCCACAGCATGCGCTTGAAACTGCATACAAACACACTTATATTATGATAATGCATGCAAGAATGATCCATGTAGATGCTTTCATTCCATATCACTACAGCAGAGAGCGATGCCATACTGAGATTACAGCCTGCATTAATCAATGCCTTAAAGGATCCTGGTGTAATCTCTTGTCAGTTTTTAATTCAGTGGGCATTCAGTTTCCTGAGAATGCATTTTGGACAAAACTATCTGCAGAATTGAGCATGGGTCAAACAGAAAGATACAGACTGATTAGGGATGTCCCGAGCCGATCTGCAGGATCGGGACCGATATGGGCATTGTTTCACTGATCGGGATCGGCAATTTTGCCACAAGCCGATTACTTTTACGTCAGCTGTCGTAAAGGAGCACAATTTGTAGCAGAACGCAGACACGCATGTAGTGTTATTCTGGCAACCCTGCGGATAAAATGTCTGCAGTGTGGAAATATTTTAAATTAGAAAGCAAAAGCAGTCCAACGGCGACATCTGCAATACGGTGGTAACAAAAAAACTGCATTTAATACTACACATTTGATACGGCGCATAAAAAACAAACACTCAAAAAGGAATACAAGGAGTTCACTCAAGCAATACAGGCAAAGGCTCGGAAGTAACAAACACTCGGATACTTTCAAAAGGAAAGAGAAATGTCCTCGAGACAGCGACATGGCCGTGACCACCTACGAGGTGATTTAACAGATGAGCGTTTTACTACAAAGCTGTACTCAGTTAAATTGAAAAGAGCCAAAGACATTTTTTAGTTACTGACTTTGTTTACTTGGTTGTTTTTGTTAAAAATAAAAAAAAAGAAAACCAATGTTGCAATAGGATATGCAGAATAAGAAAGAGCCATATGAAAGTATTTAATTTGTTTCAACAAAATAAAAAAACCTATTGAAGGAATATATATTTTTCTTAATGCAGCTGTATTATCTAGGAAAATATTAGTTAGGGCTAAGTATCGGATCGGGACTCGGTATCGGCAGATACTAAATATTAAATGACTCAGATCGAGATCGGGGTAAAATAAAAACCTGATCGGGACGTCCCTTATACTGATTCAATAATTTTTTATTTGCCAAAGCATTTAAGTTTGTGTCACCATGTCATGCAGTTTTGATGTAGTTTTTTTTCAATAAACTGAGAAGTTTACATCAATGTCTGTCAAGTCTTTTAATATACGTAGTTAAGACTTTGAAGGAATCTAATTAAAAGGTATGAATATATATTTTTTCTTTAAGCCACCACCTGTAGGGATGTAACGGGACACAAAAGTCACAGTTCATCACATATTTCAGTACAGGGGTCACTATTCAGCACAGGTTCGGTAAAATGGGGAAGGCCAGGTTTCTTTTAATTTATTTTTCCAACTGATGGTAGTGCAGCTACAGTTTGTTCCACCTAAAATTACTGTTGTTCCATCCAAGATAGTTTTAAGACATTAAAAATAAGATGCTAGCGATGCAACAAAACCTGACAAATAGGGGCAAAAAGAGAAAAAGAAAAAAAAACCTCAGGTGAGGAGATGATACATGATACAAAATCCTAACATGTCATGAGTCTGCGTGTTTGTTTGTACATTTGTTATGTCTAGATTGTATATGTATAGAAAGGATACGCACCACATACTTGGATGTTTCCTCTCTGTCCAGTGGTTGAGTAAGATACAGATTACCATTGTCTTTGTCCATGGTGAAAAGACCGACAGGGGCCTGATCGGCTCCTGGGCCAGTGATGCTGTAGTAGATCTTCTTTATTTTATCTTCATTAGAACGGATCTGGACAAAACACACCAGATTATACAACAATTTCTGACCTGAACAATCATTTTAATACTGTGAATTCAACCATTTCAGTAAGGAAATAGTGCAGGCCATTTATTTAAATTTCTGAGGTACAGAAGCCATACCTGCAACATTAATGAAGATGTGAGAAAAGAGGGACATTTTCAGGGGTTTCAGAAAATGGAAAATGGAAAATGGCCCCCATCCCAATGTAATATTACGCCGCAGATTAATACCAGGATGGGAAAGTACAATTATTTTTAATTAGTCCTTAATTAATAGCTCAAAGTGCAATCATCACTAGGAAATCAGGAGATCCACGAGAGAAATTCCTAATCAAAGCAAGAGAAAGGTTTATTACAGGGAGACTCATTCTACTGCTATTCTGCTACTATTCTACATCCTCTAATCGCTCAAGTCGGTGCTTGTGGGATGTCTGGATAACAGTTTTGTTTCATCATGTCAGCGATGGCATGCCTCAAAACAACTAGCGCCGTCGTTATTGGAAAGAAAAAAATAATTGCATTTCCCATAACAAGATAATTAAATTATTGCCATAAGAAATCTCCTTTGTTAATCCAAGAAAACAAGAAAGTTAATTTTATATCAAGTTAACAGGGTTAGTTAATCATTGTAACTATGCTTTCCTTAGGGGCGAGTGGGGAGGGAGACAAGACAATTAGTAGCTCCATTTGAACATACTGTAGAAGTTTTGAAAAAAAAGAAAATCAGATAAAGCTCAAACATAGATAAGAAATCAGCTTAATGACAGCAGTGGAAACGAACACTGAAACAAATATTCAAAATTCAGTTGACACCAAATCCAAAAGGGATTTTAATTCCTCTTACTTGAGATATTTTGATGGGGAAGGGTCCTCTGTCATTCTCAGAACGACTGATGACTGGAATAACCCATTCCCTCTTCCTCCGCCTCAGCCCTTCACCAGACTTGGGAAAATGCAGTATGGGCACGGCATCGGCTGTACTCTGGGAAAACACAAACACTTATTAAAAGGTGCACTATGCTAGGAAGAAATGTTAATGAGAAGAGAGGGATCTTCATTGGCTGATTTCTTTTCTGCCCAAACAAACTCAATCAAACTCTCTTTGTTTTCATGACTGAATAAACAAACGAACCTTAAAAAGGACAACACAGTTTATAATGTTTTACTCTGTTCATATGTGGCGGACCCTGCCACCTTTCTAGCTTCAAACAGTGTTCTGGGACCTTATTTTCCTCTGAGAACAGCTTGTTTATTCACTTATGGAAAACATACACATTTCTGATTACGTATCAGTACCTCATTAATATTGTAAAAAATTTCAATTCTGAGTTTGAATTTGTTCTCCAAAACAACATAGAGCCCCTTTAAGTACAGAACACCTCTAGAAATAAACCAATTGCAAAGTAATTCACTATATTATTGCAGGCATTAGCTTAAAAAGCTTTATTTGCTCATCACAGCCGTGCAACTGTCCAACATTCCACTTTGTTCCACTTAGCATCATCCACATCTCCCAATCAATGTCAGCTGGGACAGACACAACCCTAAGTAACCCTGCTCCCAAACAGGTATAGATAATGGATGGATAGATAATGGGTAATGGTTGGATAATGGATGTTGTTTGTCCCAATCAAGGGAAAAAAAAAAAAAAAAAAAAAAGATTTTTTTTTTTTTATGTATTTTTTACTTGTGTAGCCAGGTGAACAAGAGACCAAGACTGTTCTCAGACTGTTAAGACAGTGTTTTCTTATTCTGTAGGGAATTATTACTGTGTTAGTTTCTTTTTGTTTAGGTGACACTGTCACTTTAAGAGCGGCGCAGCGGTAGGTTGCACGAGATCAGGGGGGATCATGGGAAATGACGGCGTTCCCGTGCAGAGTTAGCTACACGGAAGTAGCAGTAGTGGGAGTGAAAGACGGACTGATGAGGTGTGTATTTTGATGTCGCGTGTGAAAAATATCCCTATTAACATCGATAAAGCACAAGAATGGTTACGAGTATCAGCAAATAAGATGATGATTAGTTTGATGATTTGTTTTTCTGTTTTTTATTTTATTTACTCAGAAAGAGCCACTGCTGTTGTCTGGTCAAGTCTAGAGTCACTTTTAACTAGAGCAGATGTCTGGGACACAGAGATAAGTGTTTGAAGTTCATAAGCTAACTGAGGTTTACCGTCAGTGTGACGTACAGTGAGGAAAAATATTTTGTTTGTTTGATACTGATTACCTCAAATCCTCAAAATTGCAGTGTTAATGCTGTTTCTTTTATAAATGGCAGTCGGAGAATAAAAGACCCACAATAATTATTCTACTGTGTCCGGTCTCCTCATTTATGACCTGGCCACACTTGTTTACAACAAATGCAATCTCTGCTGTTGTATTTTGTTATTTTTCAATTCAAGTTCAGTAAATCACACTTAGTGCTTCACTTTGAATATGAAAGTTTAAAATACATTTGTGATTTTAGTACCCTCCAAGGTTAAAAGGTGACTGATTTGGTGTAAATAACAACTATATTAATACAGGGGTCTACCAAGCCCAGGGGGCCAGAGGTCTAGAGGGGCCAGGAGCCCCAAAACATTTGTGGCATGTGAGCAAGGATGGATTACTGAATGAGCCTACCGGGCCCAAGAGGTCAAGGGGCCCTGAAGCCCAAGTCGTTGCGTGAAGTAACTAAGTCAAAAAGCAAAAGGCCATGAATCTGAACGAATTTAGGTATTGCCCTTCTCCAGCTGGCCATCCCAAAAATGCACCAGAATACAGGAAATCACATCAACCAGACCCCCAGACCCCCCTTCCCCCATTTGCACCCACTTTCGTAGAAATAAGGTAGGGGGGGTCCTTATCCATCTGTGCCCAGGGGGAGAATAGTTCATAAACAGTCACTGTATTAATACAATTTATAATGTAACATTATAGTGTGACATCTGTGTCAATAATTGTCAAGCACAGGTGACTCTGCGTTGGTGGGAGGGGGGCCCCAAATCAAATTCTGCTCAGGGCCCCCAAAAGGCTTGGGCCGGCACTGAGACTGGGTGAAAAATACTTATCATTTATATAAGGCCAAGATAATGATGAAAAAGTGAATAACCAAATACACGAATTATTTGTCCATAATATTTATGAACAATAATGTTATTCCAAAGAGCCCTGCAGAACCAGATGAAAACTACAGAGATAGTTCATTGCAGCCTTCATATCATCTACTCTGGCTTTAACAAAATAGGTGCTGAAAAGTTCCACATAGACACTGTCATAAATAATCAAGTCACATTTTAATACTAAAATAATGACACTGTGCAAGAAAATCTTTGAAAATTGACATCTCACTAGTGTTCACATCATATAATATTGTTATAGCCATGAAAAAGACATGGCAAGTTTATGAAAGCAATGAGTTTTTCCCTGTTCATAAAGACATAGAGGGGCTTTATTAAGACTACAAATGGGGTTAGAAGTTTCTCTAAAGCCCTTTCAGCAGTGTCTCTAATCTTACCACAGCGTTATTAGCAAGGTCCTCTTCAGTAAGGTGGTACTGATGTTTGGGGTGTTTGTTTTGTCCATGGTGAAGCTCAACATTTTTGTGGTGGTTCACATGCTTATTCGCATGGTGCAGTACCCTGACAGTAAGAGTCCTTTTGGAACCTTGTGAGTCCCGGGAGTGGATGGTGAAGTCCTGCTGTCCTTCATGAAGAAAAACTGGTCTCCTTACCTGGAAGAATTAAATACACTTATCAGAAAAGGCGAACATGCTAGTAACAGTTCTAGATTTAAGAAAGCTTTCTATGTCACAATCTAACTTGGGCAAACTAACTGCTGGGGCAGTTTGGGGTAGATTGAAAACGGTGGACAACAATAGTGTTATTGCTGTTCAGCTTAATCTCGGAAAAAATTGTGATGGGTTCAGCAACAAGAATTCATATTTAAATCACCTTGGTTTCCCAATAAGAAAACCACGATGACATGCAAGTATTACATCTTTCATAGTACTATAAGAAAATTCTCCACTCCTTTTACTTTGTATTACCCAAGCAGTCTACCAAATCCCAAATCATTTTTAAAAATCATACAGGCTTTAAAGGATGTGTGACGATTTGGGAGAGATGAGAATTAGTTTAACTATCAAGTGTTAAATTTTACTGACCATCAATGTACCGTCTGTCTGTATGCTGAAATAGCTGTCATCACTGCTGACAAGAAATCTTGTGTGGTCTGTGCAGTCAGTGAAGCCCACTAGGATAGGACAGAAAAATATGTATCCATTAGAAATGCAGGACATACAGAGACAAGAAAAGAGTTGAAAGTCTTCAGTACATAACCACACATCCTGCACAAATGTGTCATTACTTCTTCCAGGCAAACAGCAACAGATTACATGTGCATCTACATCATATACATATTCAAAGATACAACATCAGGAAGCTACAAATCCTAATATGTGGACAAACATCTTCAACCCATCAGCACAGTTTCAAGATTAGTATGACCTGATCCAATGGTTGTACTCCCTAATGGATCTCTTAAGCAAGTTTTGTCATTCGGCTTTTTGTGTGTTGTTTATCAGGGTTCCTGACTGACAATTCACATGGCTTTTGCCCCCATTTTTGCACACAGTGTGACTAAATTTTATAAGTAGGAGGACTAGTGTGACTTGCAAATATACCCCCCATGACTTTGTTTTTGAAAATCATTGTTTATCATGTGAAATACCTGAAGTTGTGTTTTCACTCTGAACTACCACAACAATAAAAGATAAAGAATATAGTTGGCAATAAGTGGGCTCAAGCCTTTTTCTCTCAAGTAGCTCAATCAGTCAAAATCAAACACCTAGATTAAATGTTAGGCCCAATCCCAGTGTCCCACCTAAAGTCTTAAACCCTGAGTCCTCAGGGACTTTGACGTCACCCAGAGATGCTCAAAGTTGCATCACCCTCTTTGAGGGCAAATTTAACGAAAGTCCAGCAGCAAAGTTTCTGCAGTTGGTAGCGCTCCTCTAATATCAGTGCACACTAGCAGGTTATGAGCATGGTTTGCTAATGTTAGCCTATAAAGCACTGTTAAAGTCAGCGGCTGGAAACAATGCAGTTCTGTTTAATTTGAAGACTTGATTGATAGCATGAAGTTGTGAACGAGTTGAGAGCATCAAAGCTTTTTTATCTGCATCAGGTAAATGGCAAATGGTGAAGGTTTCCAAAAAATTAAGCCTTAGCTTGACATATCATCCAAATCAAAAAGAATTCACATTTTACTTCAACACAAAAAAATCAAAAAGTTATTAATTACTGAAGCAAGAATGGTTGGACAGATAGATGCCTAACTATCTGGCTCCACTCCCCTCTTTCCTGACTGCACTGGGATAACCACCTGGAAAACCAAACTGTTCTCACAAGACTTTCAAAATAAACTAGCTCAGTTACTAGGAAATGATAATCATAGCTACCTACTTCCAAATATTACAAATGCAATAAATATTAGATTTTACACATTTTAAAACAAATTATCCACATATTTTAAGACATTTTAACTTACTGTAAAAATGAACTGTGAATACAACAACCTGGAAGTAATGTGAATATTCTTTTCACTTCCTTCTTAATCTATGTAAATTTCTGTGTAACAAATGAACTGAAATTATTAAATGCCAATTACACAAACATAACATCTGCTTCTGCATTAAGGCTCCTAAAAATGGCATTGTGATAATACCTGGATTGCAACAGTGAGAAACCACCACAGTGGAAGATACCATTTTGCCAATTTTGGTGAAATGACGTCAACTAATGATACTGTATATGAGAATCTTGAAGGGTTGTCCCATTTGATAGGAGATTTCAAACACTACCCCTTGCAGCAAAGGGGGTCACATGAAACCAATGGGTGGGGGTAAAAACTGAAAATGGGATTGAGTTTACCTAGCGTTAAGTTAGCTATCTAGCTAATGTCAATCAAAAACCACATTCAGCATTTTTTCCCCTCTTACTGCACAAGCACTTCCTCTCCTATGGGCAAGGCAGAGTAAGATTCCCTCACTTAAGCCAACATATTTATAAAAACAAATAGTAATTTCAGGATTTGATTTGGATTTTTGTTTTACTATTCAAATTATATGCGACTTCCGAAATTTGTTCCGACAGCTGTAGTCTTCAGTATTCAAGAAAGACCAAGACTAGGCTCAGTGAAAGAGCACATGGTAGCTTGTCCCCAGACATGGAGTCAGTGTTGTGTGTTTTGTTCCTGTTCTGTTGATTGAGTTCTTGTTCTTCATTTATACAGTATGAAAATAACTGAATTCATATTAGTCTCTATGACCTATAATTTTACAACTACAATAAAAAGAAGAAGACAGGCCTTATTTACTCCTTAAAATACACATTATTGTACATTTATGTTTGTGATGTAGCTTTTAGATGTTGTCCTTTGGTCACTAGGGGGCATCCCTTTCCTTCTAAGAACTTTCCAGCTGAGAAAGACGCTGAAGATAAACACAGGATATTATTATGCACCAGCCACTAAAACAGGTTGTGCCGACGTAAAACAGCTGATCAAGTCCAAGCACCAAACTGACAACTGTACTGTTGATTTGGTTGTCCCAGATGAGTTTGCACAGTGTATATGTCAGCATGGTCAGTGTGGACTCCAAATGTATGCTGGGATAGTCCCCGGTGACCCTGCACAAGATAGTCTGCATTTGAGCAGGTTTTTTTCAGTCTGGGTGCCTGCGTTTGCTCCTCCTCCAAGAAACAGGCAAGTTACACTCGGGCACAAAGTTCACTGTCAAGTCATATTTAAGCTCACCTTGACCGCTGCATTTGTTTTCAGTCCGTCTCTTCTGATCACAAAAGACACTTCCTCTACATTCATACTTTTCAGAAGACTACAGGTTAGAACTTAACTGTTGTTGAAAAAGTCTTTAAGCTACGTCGAGCAAACTAAAGCAAACTAGAAGCCTGGCTTACAGCAGTTTAACTTGGTGAAAGATGAGCAACGATGTGACAATCAAACACCTAGACCACAGCACAGCATTCTGCTGAGACAGCTGACAAAAACAAAATGGTGGAAAACTTTCCTGACCTGATAAATACGCAAAACTACAGTAGCATTTTAAAAAATCAATTTGTCAAAGTTACAGTCCAGTGAAAACATAGGAAATACATAATCCATTCCAGTCAAACTGACACAAAAATAAAATCAAGTAAGACTTTCTTTGAGTATTTGGCAACATCTGAAAAGGTGAGGCCTGCAAAACAGGCTTGAGGACTTTGTTTTGCCCTACAGCATTACATGAGGTGTGGAGTGAGTGCAAGCTGAGGCCTGACATTGTTTGGGCTAAGTGAGAACAATGTGAACCGCTTATCTGTAGAAGGCCATCTGAGGCAGAGGAGTTTGTTACATGTGTGACTACAACTTAGGTCTCGATTCCATAACTCAAATGTGTTTAATACATTTTGAAATCTAACAATTATCCATATAATGATACTGAACAGTGGAAATGAAAACCACACAGATTATTTCAGCCGGCTGGGTGTGCATTAATGAGTCAACAGCTTCAGAGAATGTGCTTACCTTTGCCCAGTGTCATGTTTTCCCTCAGGTGCTTTTTGTCCACTTTGAACATTACCATATTTGACTTGAATCCAGGTACACATGTTGTTTCCTCAGTAGTCGCTGAAGTTGAGGTCTAGGAGAGGAAAAATGTCTTTTAAATTAATCATAATCCAGATGTCTGGCAAATGTCTGGTTTTATTGAGGAAACTCACAGTGGCATTCGGTTTGTGTGAACAAAACACAGTATTTCATGAACATTAAAGGGGGTCTATGTAGTTTTGGAGAAGAAATTCAAACTCGGAATTTGAATATTTACAATGTTAATGAGGTGAAAATACAAACTCAGAAATATTTATTTTTTCCTAAGTGAATCACCAAACTGTTCTCAGAGGAAAATAAGGTCCCAGAACACTGTTCGAAGCTAGAAAGGTGGCAGGGTCCGCCACATATAAACTAAGTAAAACAGTATATATTGTGTTGTTCTTTAAGGTCAGTTTGTTTATTCAGTCATGAAAACAGAGAGTTTGTTATGTAGTTTGTTTAGGCAGAAGAAAATCAGCCAATCAAGATCTTTCTCTGCTCATTAACGTTTATTCTCCTAAACTACAAGAGTGATTCTTTAAATTTAATCCACAACTGCTGAAGATAAACTGAAAATACAATGAGCCATCTGGGTCTGTAACTAACGAATGTTGTCTTGATCAATTTATCTCTCAATATTTTTTGTTTTGTCTATGAAATATCACAAAACAGTGAAACATACAAGACAGGTGATAACTAAGTGAGATCTCCTGTCCTCAAATGTGTCACTTTTGTCGACCCACACACAAAAGGCAGGCAGTCAATTTAAAAAGAGAAAGGCAGAAAAAGCAGCAAATTCACAGCTGCAAATCTACAACTAGCACATTTGTTTAATTAAGTTCAGTTCAACCTGTTATCTTCAGCAGTATGTCCCACCACTGGAACTCTGGGGTCTTAAATCACAATCTTCAAAAATTCAGTCTGATTCTGTAAAAACTATTATGTGCTCAAAAACATTTTAAAAATTAAAGTAGCTAAATGACAAACGTGCTATACAAGCGATCAAACCGAAACATGTTGGAGTGGAATTTCACCTGCTGACAACGTCATCAACAGAACAGGGCGAGGCCCGTGGAGAGATTCAAAAAAAAAAAATGGCGATCGAAACTGTCTTGTGTTTTAGGAGTTTGACAAATTATGGTCGACAATACTTTTAAATTACATGTGATTTACCACTTCCACTTCGATTCAGCCTCGTTACACGCACGAAAGAGCCCTCATTAACAAACAATTTCGCCATTAATATCCGCCCCAACCTGCGGTGCCCGCTCACTTAAACACTGGGCAGGGCCGCGGCAAGTGGTGCGACTGATTAAAGTAAAGATGTTTCTGTGAGGTGAAAAGCTGCTCGCTGCATAAAAACACATTCACTTCACACATTGTCAGAAGTAGCGAAGATTTCTAAAAACACTAAATTGGTTCAATTCGTTGTGAGTAAGTAGGGTACCAACATTAACATTAATCATTAAGTTACACAGAGAAAAGAGAAGCACAAAAATGGGTGGGAGCCGATTGGGCACAAGAGTTAACGACAGCAGGAACTCTCACCTGAAAAACGACGATTAAAACGGCCCAAAGCTTGAACCAAGCCGTCCCCATCTGTTTGTACGTCTTCAATATTCCTGCTATGAAAGTGAAAAAACTTTGAAAACGAACTGTTTATATATTCCTCCGCGACGTTTCGTGGTGGCTTCCTCGTCTTGTCTCTTGAAGGTAGTTTCAGTAACTGAGTGAGCTCAGCCAGACGAGTTACTGCAGGTACTTTCAGCGAATGACGTCAGTTTACAGGTGCGCGATTTCCGTGTTCCTGTGACCATATCAGGCTGACCCGCCTGGCAGACACATAGCAGGAGTTTCTGTTACTTCCTTTTCATGCTTCAGCACATCATAACCAGTATGCTGAGTGTTCTTCCTGGGCTCTATCTGAGCTCAACTTTACGTCTTCCACACACACATACACACACACACACGCACACACACACATACACGCACACACACATACACTCACACCACATACTACTCACATCCCGGAATTGACTTCTCAAAATGGAAACATTCCTTTTATATCGACATATCTGATCAGTTTTAGGTTCTCTGTTTTGATTAGAGATATGGTGGTTGTTTATCAAGAATGACGACCTAAAGATAGGTCAGTAGCTGAGGAGGACTGGGAAAGGATTTTATATTTGTAAAGTCATTACTGTAAAACAACATGACAGTGCTTGTTTGGTCATTAGTGTGAAACCAGAATGAAAACCACCCAACAGCTCCTAAAAGCCAGTAGAGGTTTCAAGTTCCCAGTTTCTGTACAACTAAATGAGTGCCTTACTTAATTCTGTTCTATTTAAAATTTGATGTTTCTTCACTCTGATGTTTTCTTTTTTATTGCTAATTATCTTGTGTGTCCTGCCCTCTTCCGGGTCACCATGGTTAGGTCGTGTGTCCAAACATGTTACATATATTAAATAATTATTTGTATCAGATATTCCGTCAACGTAATTTATAAACTGTGATTTTGTTGTTCTGTTCTATACTGGCAAAATCTATTGCATGTCTGTCCGTCCCTCCTCTGTGGCTCTTCCTGAGGTTTCTGAATGTGGCAAGTTTTTCCTCACTTGAATCGAGGTTCTAATGACGAAGGATATTGTTCACTGTACTGATTGTAAAGCCCACTGAGGCGATGTAATTGTGATTTTTGGGCTATATACATACATACACATTATATATATATATATATATATATATATATATATATATATATATATATATATATATATATATATATATATACATATATATATTATATATATATATACACATACATGATGATGAATTAGGAAATTTAACTCACAGGACTTGTTGTTTCAATCCCTTAGAATAATCAGCACTTGCCTGGTGTCTGGTGTCTTGAGTGGGGGAGGGGTAATCCCTTCAACAGAGTCATCAGGTGGGCCCCCTCCTACATCAGTGTTTTGTAGATAGGCCCACGACACCTCCAGAGGTTCAATGGCGACACCTGGCATTCCAGGTGTGTCCCCCTCCACTTTTACCCCTTTTGCTGGACATCATGCAGCCCAGAAGACTGGAAGACTTCCTCTTCCCCCAAAGCCAGGTGCTGCTTTGCTCAGCAGCCTCTGATAGCGTCTTGACGGCTTGTCGGCTTGTCGGAATGCTTGTTCTTGAAACCCTATACTCTCCAGGAGCCTGGTTGTTGACATGGCTACAAACCCTCTACAAGCAACTTCTACAGGGAGCACCAGGGTACGCCAGCCGCATTGTTCTGCCTCGGCTGCTATGTCTGCATATTTCAGGCATTTGTGTTCGTACGCTTCCCCAACTGCCAGTCCCACTGTACCCTTAGCTCCACAATGTACAGGGACTTCTGTCAGGTCCGGCCTGAGATTAGTTGTAACGATCTGGGAGCTGTCCTGCTCTTATGAAGGGGGTGATGTTTGATACTCCAGGCAATTGGGGGAGGGAAGGCAGTGGTGATAGTTCTCCTTCTTCCCAGGGTGATTGCCAGTTGACGTAGCACCTGGTTGTGCCTCCAGGTGTGGTGGCATTGACACAGACTGGTTTTGCAGCCATAAGGATTTGCCTTAATGTTGCTGGAGTTTGGCAGAGAGCACATGAGGGATCAAACATTGTAGGTTGTTCTGATGATGAAGCTGAGTCGCCTTCCCTCCATCTCCAGGTGGTCTTACGATGCTCTCAGGTTTTCCCAACATTATTTTCCCCCTAGTGCTACCCTCACAAAAATTCTTGAAATTTTTCCTGCTAGTGGCAAAAGACAAAATCACAACAGTCCACATTCTGAGTGCTATATTGCAGGCAACTGGACTTGTTTCAGTTTCTTGAAGACGTTTCACCTCTCATCCAAGAGGTTTCTTCAGTTCTGAGAACTGGTCGAGTCCAGTAACTTAGTATTACCATGACCTGGATGACTGAGAACCATAATTAACATATCAGTCTCCATTTTTATCGCAATTTATTTTTCCCAGTGTGAGCACAGCCATGGTTATTTAAATAAAATCTTATTTATTAGATTAAAAATTATAGACTCTTTAAATCTAAGGAATGTGGAACTGTACCTTTAAATATTCCTGTGGTGTGTGTATCCTACTAAGAGCCATTCTATTTTAGTAAAAAACTTAATTTTGGCTATTATCCCAGAAGTTCATACAGTAGGCTATACTGACTATAAAATTGGATGCTTTAAGTATTAATCTAAGCCACAAACACATGGAGGAGCCAAATTTGCCATTTTGGAGGGCAAGTAATGTAACTGTTGTGAAATACTGTCAGGGTCCTAGAGGGAAAAGTAAACGTTTGTCTGAACACAAGGAATAAATCTAAGAAAGTAAAAACGAAAGCAAGAAGGAGAACTGTCACATTTAGCTTTACGGGTGCAAGATTTTAGGTCATAAGTAACATTCAAGATTAACAGTCACTTCAATTGTCCCTTCGATCATGGGAGTTCTACTATAGTCTATGATCTTACCCTCTACATCTTGAGAGGGTATAAGTGTGAAAGAAGGGGACTTCTCAAAAAGCAATTAAATGATGTAATCTTTTGCTCTTCCTCTCCATCAGTCATTCATCCTTCCCACAGAAAGACAGAGAGATGTCAGGGGCAGAAGAAAGATTGATCAATTTACAGTGGCCACCACTTAGCCAGTAAAAAGGGTCAATGAGGGACAGAGAGGAAAAAAGAGGAATGTAATGAGGAGGCAGTGAAGGAAGGAGGCTGAGTGGGAAGAAGGCAGTGAGCAGTGTCAGATTACATTGATAGACCATGAGTCTGAAGAGTGAGTGATTCAGTTGTAATCATGCCTTTAATGTCTATGTGTATAGTTTGATTATTGTCACATTTTTGTTTTTGGTTAAAGTTAAGTTCCTGCTGCATGATTCACACCAAGTGGACACCAAGTTATGATGAGTTATATGATTGTGCCTTTCAGAGGTAGATGCACAGGTGAACGGGATTGTTTGAAGTAAAACCTCCCTTTTAATTTTACACTGTATTCTTATCTAGAATATTATTATCTTATCTTGGGTACCGTTCACATTTGAACTGAAGCTGGTTCCAATACCAGCACCAAGAATTCGATACCGATAACAAATGGTACCTTTTTTCGGTACTTTACTCTGTCTGTGACAACAAAAGCATAATGAGTGGGATTAATAAAAGTGCCTCCGAATGTACTGTTTAACCTGCTGTCTTTATTGTCCAATTAATGAGTTGTTGTCCTCACTGTTTACGCAAAATGTCCAGAAAGAATGTATGTTGTTAAGACCAGTTTGAACGGCCTCAATCTTTGTTACTTTGAGTGGTGTCCCAGATTGTTTGCAGGGGGACCCCAGCCTGGTCCATGGCGTGGAGCAAATGTGCTGCTCACAGTCTGTCAACTAAAGCTGGCTGTGACAGCCCATGTTAAAATGCCCAACTTTACAGCAGAAATAAACATTTTTACAGCCTGATACAAAAGCAGTTTTCACAACTGTACAGGGGGTGATTTTTTATATAACTAAATTGTTTAAATTGTATGAAAGTTCTGCATAATTAAGATAGATAGATAGATCCAGCTCTCACACTAATGATAACAAAGACCACAATAACTGATTCAGTTGACAGGAGTAAACACTGGGATCCTTTATCTGTTTTACTGCCCAGCAGACTTTCTGTCGAGGCCATTAGTGATGGCTGCTAAAGGGAGACCATGTCAATTATTAACCACCGGGTCATTGTTTAGAAGGTCTAGTATCTGCTGACTGCAATAGTGAAACACAGAAACTGGTGGATTTAAAGCAACAGTACATATGTTAACAGCTTCGCTTTCAGAACAATAAGCTGAGTCACAAATAAACATTAGTTTATTCCAGTTAATTTATTCTCAGTTCTGACAGAGATGTCAGAGAGGGGCTGTTTCTTTTTGTTGATCAGCTCATTGTGGTTACTATCTTCTTTAATCCTATATTGGATTTAATTATTTGCTTACAATTGGGTCCTGTGCGTTCAGTTCACTTTATATATTGTAGTCTGTGGGTCTCCATTAGCTCAGCTTGGTCTCAAGACATTTGCATTTTCTGTATGCAAACGACTTCCCAGGGAGTACACACTGCAGTCTTCAGTGCTGGTCAGGGAGACTATAGCCCCATTCACACTGCCCTTCCATTCCAGGGATCATGCACTGATTGTCTGCATCGTTGTCTGTGTGAAAGTTTCAGATGCGGAGAGGGGGGACAGTTTCACTTTAGCTCTGATCTGCCTCCGGAGGTAGTATCAGAGCCGCAGCAGAGGCGAGACGCGTCTGTGTGAATGGAAAAGCCAGCAGCATGAAACAGGTGTGTGTCGGTCTGATGGTGTTCACAGTCTGATAACTAAACAGATCCTTCACTCATCAAATAAAAGAGAAATGTCCCACACTTCAACCCACGAAGCAACGTTACAGGTCCAGACAATAGTAACGTTGTAACTGGTTGTGTCTTTGGCAACTTATATGAGGAAAAAAATACCACATCCATACGTGGGAAAGCCTCTGTCATCCTGTCTCTCCTACCGACTCTTCGTCACATTTCTGCCTAAAAAAACAGCATTTGTCCACAGCAGCAGAGCCAGGCAGCTCCTGCACTTGAATTGTGGTGATTATGTGACATCATTTAGAGCAAAAAACTCACCATGTCTCTGTGTCCTTCCACTATTGTGTTGTTGTAGTTAATGTCTCTGGAAACTTATATAGAAAAAAATCACAGCGATGGTCAGCCCTCATGATTGAGACTTCAGTGAACTTTCCCCCAGAAAACAGCATCCCTCCCCGCAAGTGAGAGTCAGACAGGGTTCTCTATTTACTGATGGTGATTTTGTAATTATGTCATTTAGAGCAAAAAATGTAACTTTGTCACTTTCCAGGATGCATGGTGGGTCAGGATCTCTACACAACACATTATAACTGCATCCATATGATTATAAACAGTCCGTGGATACATGCTTAGATTAACAGGTGGACACCAGGGGAAACACGTTGAAAAAACCACATGGATCGCAACGTCATGATGTGGACCGTCACGCTTTTTTTTCAGCCCCGGCATGCTGTGTGAATTGACACACTGGTGCAGCTTTACGCTGGCGGTGCTTGGTTCAGTGTGAACAAACATAGGCAAAAAAATGCAGAGCCTTCGCTACACCCGATAATGCTGAGTCTGTAAAGGGCTTATAGGTGTTGGGGGTGGTTAGGGCTGGGTGGGGTAGGAAGCAGGGTGGGGGTTTTGGAGGTCACATCTCAAATCACAACACAGGTGGTACAGGTACAGTCAGGTTTGTAATCAGGAACATTAAAGGTATGGGTAACCCACTCAAGAGCTCTTTATCAAATCCCTGTGTTATTGGTTAATATTTATGCCCTTAATTTTGATGACGTCAACTTTGCTCAAACATAACTGAGCAATCATCCTTTTCTAAACAATCATTTACTTATATTTGGGGTGATTTATATTGCATAATAATCAAAATCAATCCTGCTTTAGATCATTCTAGCCCTCGCAACTATTCTCAATCTAATATGTCTAAACCCTTTTCTGATTTAACGAATCAGAATGGATTTAACGATCCTTGGAGATTCCGTAATGCCACAGCTAAAGAATTTTCTTTTTTCTCCCAGGTATATCATTATTCCAGGATTGATTATTTTTTTAGAGACCATTCTTTGAATTCATGTGTAATTTCCTCTGAATATTTAAGCATCATAGCAGCATTATATCAGATCATGCCCCTTTATCCTTGTCAAATGTCAAATATCAAATTCTGATGTCAAATGTCACATCAGAAAACCTCCTCTTTGGAGATTCCACCATCTACTTCTATCTGATAGTGACTTCTGTAAGTTTATCTCAAATTCTATTGATGATTTTCTCACTTTAAATCAGAATGATTCCACCTCCTATGCCTTAATATGGGAGTCACTAAAGGCATATCTTAGAGGGCAAATCATCTCCTTTTCAGCACACTCAAACAAAGAACATAAAACAAGGCTTTGTGAGCTCACGCCCAAGATACTCCAGCTCCATTATTTAAACAGCGACTCGACTTGCAGGCTGAATTCAATCTCATATCTCCTCATGATGCGGAGTGGACAATAATAAAAATCACGTAGCTCTTATTATGAACATGGTGAGACTCCTCCTGGCTCAGTGGTCTTCTATGTTCAGAGCTTATCTCAGGCAGTAGCAGTTCTCCTCCAGAGTGCTGTCTTATCAGTTGTTTTGGTTTGTCTTGCCTTTTGTCCTTGGCAGGAGGAACTGATGTGTGATGCACACATAGTAAAATATGTTGGAGGTGAACAGTTTCACTCCTTACTTGTTAAGGCAAAATCCATCTGCCTTAAAGAGGTGTCTGCGTTCCCAGAAAATGTTAAAATTATCAATAAAGTTCACCGATTGTACAACCTGCCGAATCTCTCATCACCTCTTCGGACAGTCAGTAGAGGGCCACTGATAACATGGGGGATATGACTACATGGGGCTGGGAACAGTTACACGTTTACACCTGGAAACTACTCAACACAACTGAAGTACAATCACAGTCTGACTTGCTGGCCCAAAAAATGGCAAAAATAATGACATTCTGTTTTATTTACATTCTACACAGTGTCACAACTTTTCGGGAATCAGGGTTGTAAAATGTGAAGCAGTCTGCACCTCAGCTCACAGTTCCATTCCAGTGATTATGAACAAAGGAGGATTACAGGAAATGCTCCATAGGCAGTACAGAACACAGGCTCTCTGTGTCCCTCTGTTGGTGGAGCTGTGGAGGAGTCCAGTGTTCTTTATCTATATGTTAATATGTTGCTGTTGTTTCTTCCAGGCAGGATTATTGCTAAACCATATTATCAAACTGCCAACAAGTCTCTAAAGATTCTCCAGTTGATCCAGAATGCCGCTGCACTTGTACTGACAAGAACTCATATTATATTTCTCCCACAATAGCTTCTTGCACTGGCTCTCTATAAAATCCAGAACAAAAGGCAGACAGCCTATGTATGTTTATGGGGAGGGTTAAAACTGTTTGGTTTTTTTTAGCTTAAGCTTATAGTTAGGGCAGGTTCAGTCTTTCCTCAGACCTTATTATTATTGTTATTATTATGACTTGACTAAGTCTGAAGCTGACTACAGCATAAAAGCACTTCCATCATCCAGTAATACTGGACTTCCTGTTAAAAGCCCATCATTAGGCCATCATAAGCTTTTAGTTCCCATCAAGTCTTTATGGCAAGGAGGCCTTTCACTTTCTGATTAGAGCTTCACTGCACTGACATAAACACAGTCACATGATCACAGTGCATGTATTCACACAAACAACTTCAGCTTTCACAATAGACAAGAATTTAAATTATAGCAGGTTTTGGTTTAGAGTGTGTGTGTGTGTGTGTGTGTGTGTGTGTGTGTGTGTGTGCGTGTGTGTGTTAGCAGAGGACAGTCATGATTATTTTTCCTGGAATGTCTTTGTACAGTGGTTCACCTGAAGAGTCACATTAATGCAGTGGAGTAAATGACAGGGGAGAGGAGGGGTGACACATCCTGTGTCTCCTCCTCTTGAGTAATTGCTGCAATACATTCTTGTTCAATTGCCTGACCGCTAAACAAAGACAAATTAAATTACTGGTGAGTATTCATGGATGGAGGCGTAGGTTGAACATAGATGAGTTTCTCCTTCAAAGTGAAATCTCCAAATGTCTCCTAAACCTCAGACATGTGAGGGAGTGCTCCATCAAGGAAAAGCTTGAGTTTCCTGGTAACTGAACTTCCACCTGACCTATGCACACATAGGTTTTTGAATGTGCTAATAGATTTTATGAAGCTGTAACAAAACGGGAAGGGAAAACTTAATTTCATCAACACTGTCTGCAGAGTCCATGTAAGGTCACGATGGTAAACGTTCTGAAATACTTTTTCATTCACAGTAGATCTTTCTTATCACTTTTTCACTCATTTGCAATACTATCCTCTGTTCTCGCTCATTGACAGTAGTATCAGGAATAATTTAAGAAAAAACCCAGTTGTGCATATGTACTCGACTGATTAAACTACATACTCACACAACTCTAGATTACAGTACACCTTAAATCTGATACGGGGCAGGACTGTGAGCACTTACCACACCATAACATGAATCAATGTGATTTATTTGTAATGGGACATTCACTACATTTTATCCATTATAAAAATACCATAGTCCACAAATGTAGGAAAAAAAACCAACATTTTATGAATGTCAGTTCTGCAGTATTGGTCAACTGCTCATTTCTGCCTGCCCTGTCACCAGCCATTCTCACCTAATCGGCCAACTCCTCTCACCTGTTCTCTCAGCTGCTCCTCATCACCAGTCAGCCCAGTTTAGCTACCCCGGCCTCCCTGTAAACACACCTGCCTTCTGTCCCCAAGCTTGAGATTTTC
The DNA here is from genome assembly GCF_040436345.1 of Pagrus major. Taxonomy (NCBI): domain Eukaryota; kingdom Metazoa; phylum Chordata; class Actinopteri; order Spariformes; family Sparidae; genus Pagrus; species Pagrus major. The sequence continues at coordinate 3,411,049 of NC_133229.1, forward strand.
TGCTGCATCCTTGGTTCCTGTTTTGCCTGTGGCTGCCTGGCATAACCTTGCACCAAAACGCTACAGTGTGAGTGTTTCAGTCAGCTTACCTGTGGTTCAGAGATTCTCACTGTGTTGCCACATTTACTGTTGTGTGTGCCCCCGGTGAAAACCCACCTGCTGGCTCTCCAATCCTCTGCCTTCATGACCACATCGCCTGCCTGCTCCTACCTGGTACCGCTGCCTGAAGTTGAACTGTACGTGTGTTTGGCAAATTCCACTGCTCACTCAAGTGCTTCCTGGCCTGATTTGGCTTGAGAAATTATTGGTAGGCCTACATTTTACAATTTCATCCACTGGAAATACCCCAGATCACATATTTGAAGATATTAAAAAGCTTAAAGTATGTAAATTGATTCAATGACTAATTTTTAATTTTTTAAATAGCTTTTCTAAATAAAAATGGTGGTGCATTGAACTGCAAGACACTTAAATAAAAGCTCTTACCAATTGAAATGTCCACAGGGCTTCTGCCCTCACTGCCAGCCTCCTGCCTGGCCTCTAGATCAGTTCCTGGGGGTAGTCCCTGGTATTCAAACCTTTCATCTGCATTTTTGTAGCCAATAAAGTTATCCAATCGCAACCAGGCCAATAAAAAAACGTGACATAAGGGAGGGGGCCACCCACCAACCCACAGGACCCAAAGGATCCACTACAACCATCAGATGCCAGACACCACAAGACACCCCCATTGGTCTTTTGTCCACGCCTTGATGGATCAGAGATGTTCTGGTTGCACAGGAGGAACCTTCAGAATGTATAGCAGTTGTTTTAATGTTGTGGCTGACTGGTGTATATGATATTGTTTTCACTTTTGATATGTACAGTATAAGATAATTAGCTTGGCTAGGCTAACAGCTTGGCAGTCACTGTTTTCTTGTGCTGGCTATACAGCTGTATTAATTTTATTATCTCAAAGTCCATGAAATGGTCTTTCCTAGAAATGTTAAGCATGAAGATTAGCAAGACAGTGGGAGATTAGCAATGTGTCTTCCCTTTCCCAGCAGTTGGGAAAGAACACATGGGAGCTTTCATTTTATCTTGAGAAGCTACAGCCTTTGTTCACTGGCAGACTATAATGCCTATAAAGCACTTATAATTATAATCTACACTGCATATTTTCTCTTAAAGCAACACTAGGTAGTTTGGACTCATTACTACCCCCAGCTGGTTGAGAAGCGCAATTATCTATTACCAGTGTCATAAATACTGTCGCTGTATGAGCATCCCTGGGGAAATGAATACACGTGAATTTGTTGACGGAGCCGGCAAATCACAAAATCGTCTGAAAAAACCTCAATCGAGTGCCAACAACAAGCTAGATCCAGAGATAGCAGTTGGTAGTTTGTTAGCATATAGGCTGCACAGCACATTAGCATGCTAGAATTATTCTCATACCAAGTTGGTTATAGTGATTGCACCGACTAAGTTACTTCCAAAACACGACGCTTAGGCGTGAATGTGTTTAGTAACGTCTGA